>NW_023460328.1:0-38500 GCF_013731165.1 Rhagoletis pomonella | reverse complement strand
TTTTACAGAGAACACCTTTCTGCGTAGGCGGCCTTCGGCCGCACTTAGGCATTATAACCCTCAGGCAATAGAATTCTCCTTTCTGTTTTTCGAAGAAAAGGAGCTGAACACCTTTTGCAGAGAACACCTTTGTATATTTTTAATGCTTGTTGGGTTATATTTTATCTTCTTTTGTCTCTCATTCTTTTGCATATTTTGGAGTTTGACAACTGAACTCCGCCATTTAATTTGCATATGCAACCAAAGTCAGACGCGTGATTTTGAAGGTGTTTTTATTTAATGAATTGTTATTAATTGGTTAATATTAAAGTCGTAAAGCAAGTTATAACTTATCGAGTAAAGTGTAAAGTGAAGGGGAATACAAAAATGTATTGGTGAAGTGGCTTCTTTAAGGAGAATTAAGAGTGATAAATGTATGCTAATTTCCGAATTTTATAAAAAAAGGGCATATTTCAAACCCAATTTGTAAATAAATTAGTGACCAAAATTTACAAAAGTGAGTGTTAAAATAATGCGTGGATCCTTGACTACAAGGGTGTGGAATTTTTTTTTGGATCGGGCCACACCTATGGACGGAATTCCCCGAAATAGTTGTGAGCGCTACTAAACCCCACCCAAATGCAGAGCTGATTTAAAGGACGGTTTAAGAAATAAAGGGCAAAAGTCGTCCTTTATTTTGAAAACAATTATAAAGGACAGGGGATTAAAATAAAGGACTGTCCTTTAAAATAAAGGACGGATGGTCACCGTAACTATACATCACTTACTACGTACTAGTGCTAACCTGGGCCGCGTGAGATGGTGTGAGATAATATAACCTAAGCATGTCGGCGATACTGAGACAAAAAAAATCAACCATAAATTGGTGAACATTACCAATTTCAATTGTTTGATATTTTCAACAATAATTTGGTAATATTAACCACACTTTTGTTTACATTAACCAAACTGTTGGTTGTCGTTTTTCTCGTTTGAATAAGCTTAAGTTCTACACTTCACAGATATTTTTTCATAATTTGGAGACACAAAACAAAAAAATGTGCGTTTTAAATTCGTGTCTTTCCTAAGCGGTTCTTTCACTTAGGGTCACGATATCAAACCGAAAGTATCGATTTGGTACTCATTTAAAGTATCGCTGTAAAAATATCGGGTACCCATTAATATCGGAATAAAAAGACACGATATCCCAAATATCGATACCAAAATCCAAAAAGATGTCTCTGAATATTGGTGTCGTATGTAGGCCACCAAGGCCAATTTATACAGGGTGTCAAAATAGCAATTCGCCCCAAAGTTTACATACATATCTGTGTTCGTATGGAATAGTAGCTTATGTCGGGAAGTTGGCTTTAGTATAATGCGGCATTCCCTTTATTCTTTAAACGACAAGGAATTTTTTGATGAAACTTAATAAGAATATTGAATTACTAGTATCGAAACTATTTTTTGTACGTTTATTTGCGAAAAGTTTTTCAACGGCTCGGCGCCAGTGAACGGCAATCTAGTATTATTTTTACACGTAGAGATTGAGGTGTTGACGTAAAACACCGAGACGCGGGTTCAAATCCCGCCACATGCAATCCTAACGATAGTACAAATTTCTGTTTTTAAAGCCCAATTTATATCGGGAAGAATTGTTAATCACATTATCTTTGTAATAGAGCTCGGGCAATTCGGTTAATCGATTAACCGAATTATTCGAATCTGACTGAAGTCGGCTACTGTTAATCGGTTAGCAATATTCGAGTAGTCGAAAGCTGTCGACTATTCGGATAACCGTTCACTTTAGATTATTCGGTTAACCGTTCATTTTCGGTTAATCGAATATTTTAAGTTCGAGTTTTTTTTTCCATTTACAGATACATATACATATATGAAAAGTCTTGTTACATTCGTAGTACATATATAAGATGGCATGTGCAAAATTAAGGCAAACTTTTTTTGCAAGAATGAGCGCTAATTATTGAAATGTTATTGCGAAATATTTTAGAGACAATGGCTAAAGCAATACCTACCTCTCATTTTCGCGATTTTTGTTATGGATTTTTGTTTAATGGTTGTTCAGTGAGGATGTGGAGGAGGTGTAGCACAAAACTGCACCATATATGGAACATGTTACTTCCTTTTCGTCCTCTGTTTTTTCGAAAAAATCCCAAACCCAGCTCCTTTTGCGTCCGCTCATTTTTTGTATCTGAATATACATACATATGTGTGCATGTATATATTTAAATAAATTTTTTTTCATTTGTCAAAGAAATTTCAATGAAAGTTCGGTTGCTGAAATTCGATTTGCTACAATGCTCGAGTAGTCGAAGCAAAGCAACTATTCGAATAATCGAAGGCGGGCGACTACGAATACCATTAACCGACTAATAAGCATGCGAACGGTTACGAATCGAATAATCGGTTAACCGATTAGTCGAATAGTCGGATAATTTTACGAGCCCTACTTTGTAATTTGAGTTTACGACATTCGATACGATACTAGGGATCGGGTATTCAATTCCAAACAATATAGTTTTAATACTATCCAGTAAAATATATCGTATCGAGTGATAAAACTATCGATATGGTATCGTATCGTATCGAAATTCGTGTCCCTACTTTCACTACGTCAGCTTTTTGTACATAACTCCAGAATATGTTGTAAATGTTTTGGAGCTGGCGATGAACTCTCTATCTTGGCGAGAAATTTGATTAGTTTCCTGGGCTTCTTCCTAAAAAGTCTTGCCATAATTTGGGTATTTGTTATATTTATCGATTTTGGGTATCTAGCAAAGATGGTAATGGCTAAGTAGGCAACATAAGCTATAGTTTGGGTATACGATCTCTCGTCTGGTTTAAGATCCTGTTGTTAAGATTAAGAGGTTTCCGCATCAACAGGTATAGAACTGCTTCAATAAGAACGCCTCTGTTTACGTTCCTTGACATCGTCGTATTTATATATACGCGCTGACATTTCCGCTGCGAAGATTTTGGATATGTATTCGATATTGCTGATACTCATTTGTACGATTATCGTTGACGACGGCATTCCGTAAACGGGGCATATGATCTCTTTAGTCGTTTTCGCCATTTAATTTTTTTTTTTTGATAATAACTCAGGCACACCCTTCTTTAAACTATATGCCCAAGCACGTTTCAATGTCAACGTCAACAAATTTAACGTCTAAGCCCAAGAAATGTTTCAAAGTTCACTCGTTTCAAATCCATTTTGTATACTTTCGTATGGATGGAAAAATAAAACAATTTTATTTCGTACTATTCAGCGTAAAAGTTTTTAAACAACCTCGAATTAGTAGTTTTTCAGACGCTAAAGCCAAACGACAATGCCATATATGCATGTATGTATGTAATTTACGGTATATCCATACAGAAATACTCAAATAAGCGCTTTAGGCGAAAGTTCAACAGCCTCGAGAAAGGTGAAAAGACGGTAATTGGTGCGCGAAAATCCTTTATTGGATTAGAAGGCAAAAGTGTAGTGAAAGAATGCATAAAATAAAAAGAAGGCAAATGCTAACATGTGCAGTGCGGCGTGAAACAGCTGATGCAGTAAGTGCTTGCGAGGAGAGCTTTGATAGATTTTTTTTATGTGAATGAATGAATGTGAAAGCTTAGAGTGCTGTGTTTGGGAGGTAATAGCAATAAAATGTATGCGCAGATGGGTTAGTGAAAGGGTCGGAAGGAGAAGGAAAAGGAGAAGGAGGAGGAGAAGAGATGTTCGAAATTGAATAGGCCAAGAAGATACGATTTTATTAATCATGCCATTTACCCTACGACTTTAGGTTTTTTCATTCAATGGAAACTGTACATAAATACGAACATCGTGGAACTCGGCAGAACACTTTAAGTTCCCGTAATTTATCGTGCAAAATTTTTCAGGATTTTCAATGTCGAGCCATTAAACCACAATATACTGCTATCTACGCATTCTACGGTAGCTTCTTCTTCTTGATTGACGCTGAAACCGCAAGTTCGTAAGCGTTTTTGACCGAGTCCAACAAAGAGGGCTAGGATAGGTGCATTCCCAGATTTCAGGTACTTACTTAGACAATTAGGAGATTGTCTTTTGTGTTACCACAGTTAATGCCCCAGAGCTCCTCGTGGCAATTAAGGATTTGAGAGCCAAAGGAATTCAACCTTAGCCTCGCAAACGCTGGGCACCTAAGTAGGAAGTGTTGAGGTGATTCCACCTCGTCATCTTTCAGGCAACTGCCACATATGGGAACCGGTAATATGTTCAGCCTTACTGCATGAATGTCGATTGGACAGTTACCAGTTAAAACAGCCGCTTGGCTATCAGAATAAATGCTCACCTCTCGGAATGTCAACGCACTCCTGATCAGTGACTCCACCACCTCCTTAATAGCAGCCACTCCCGCCTGAAATACACTGCAACAGTCCGAAAGCCTAAACTTAGTACTGATGGAAAGCTCTAAACAGAAGACCCCTACACCAACCCTGTCGTCCAGTTTCGATCCATCCGTGAATAAGTTCACTGCATTCCCATGCAGAGCTTCCGCCCGACTCAATCTTTCCTTGAGGGAAGGTGGACAGAGAAGAATCTCCTAGTAGCCATTTCGCTGTAATCCGTGCGATCGGTGATGAAATCGATGTCTCCTAGAACTCCAGAAGGACCAGTCTTTAAGTCGGTCAACCAATCGATTTCCCTGAGTCTAATAGCGCTGCCGCAGTTTTGCCTGCAACGTCGACAGGCACTACGTTCAGCATTATGTTAAGAAACTTTATCAGTCGCCAATTTAGTTGGCGCTCACTTGAAAAACATACATGAAGATGTATGGAGGTGGCGCGCACTACACCAACTTAATCGCACCGTAAAATGCAAATGAAAGTGCGAATGTGGGGTTGGTCCGCAGTGCTTGACTAATACCAATTAAATCAGCCCGTTGTAACTACGCCCTCCAGCTGCTTGGCTGGTGTAGCCTTTTCAAATGAACTCCACCAGACTAGGGCTCCATAAAAAAAATTGGCTTGACTATTGTCTCATAGAGATAATAGGCAACTTTTGGCGCAATACCTCATATATTTCCAATAGCTCCCCTATATCAATATAACGCCGCTGATGCCTTTCTTGCGCTTTCCTTGAAGTTTGGCCTCCACAACAACTTCATGTCAAGGATCAAGCCAAAAGACAGAAGAACAGCCTCAGCGATTTTACACTTTCTAGTGAATAAGACCAGTCTATCTTACTGGGATCGACGGCAAGGCCACTTCTGGCCGCCAAGTTAGAAACCATGTTAAGATAGCGTTGAGCCAGTTCATAAAGCGTATCCAAGTATTTACCTTAACCATACTAGGATATGGTTTATGAATCGGGAAGGCTTTATAAAAATGTTTAGCCATATCTTCCGCATTTACAGTCGGATCCAAAAGTATGGTATATCGATGTTTTCGACTCGAGAAAAACATTTTTTTCCAAAGCTCATTGACCTTAGGAACGCCGTTCTAGTACTTACCCACTAGATCTCAAGTCTTATCGCCCTAACGTAACACCCTAATGTCAGTGAATTAAAGATCACCAAAAATCAATACACTCTCGCTGAGGAAGTCTTTTGATTTGAACACAATGGATGAGGTAAGATTGATACGTAACTAGCCATATAAGTAAAATTATAAACAATTTTATGCAATTATTTACCAAGGTGCGTTACCAATTTATCCCTTTATCACTTTAGATGAAGATCCCTATTATTTTTATCGTTATATGTATATTAGCGTGGGCCGAAAATCCGCTTTTTTAGAAGTTTGATTGGTAATAGCAAAAATATGGTTCATTATGCTCTAAAAACAATCTGTGTGAACGGCGACAATTTTTTGCTAATATCTTAGGCTCGTCCGAGTCCGTCAAAGTTCAATGTTCTCAAAAAAATAAAAATTAATAAATACGTTTTTTTTTACTAAAATTGCAGGTATCTCCGAAAGTATTAGTCCTACATAATTTGGTATATGGACCTTTTTTGTAGAGAATCGAGGTAAGCTAAGAAAAAAATGTGTAGCACTTGAACTTTGATGGACTTGGGCGAGCCTAAGATATTGACCAAAAATTGTCCTCTTTCTTTTCAGATTGTGTTTAGATCATAAGGAACTACAATTTTGCTATTACCAATCACAATTCTAAAAAAGCGGATTTTCGGCCCACGCTAATGTATATGAACATAGTTGCTGTTATTATGTGTATGTTTTTTTTTTTGTTTTAGTGCCTACCTTATTGCACTTTTTGTTTCTTGCTATTTTACAACCCTTTTTTAACTTGTTCCTATTGTCTTTGTTGTAGCGCTACGTGCCATACACGCCTACGCCAAATGCAACACTGAATTGTTTGTAAGCATAAGTAGTTTGTTGTTGTTCGGTTGTTTGTTTGTGGTGCATTAAACCACTGCATTGACCCAATTTTTCGAGGGTTACTTGCAAAATACACACAAGTACTTACGTACATACATACATACTTGATATGTACATATAGCATGTTGAGTATGATTCTGCTATTCTTTATTTCAATATTTAGGTGCAAATGGACTTGAGGCAATCGGAAAAGATTTCTTCGGTCCGAGCGGCTTAAATAAATGTCAGTTGTTCTTTTAACAAGTGCCTCGTATGCGTTATGCTACTAATTTATACTGTAGTTTTTTTCTGCTTATTGGGATAAAATAGCTGTACACTGAGAAAAAGGATTAGTTTCGACAACTAAAGATATTTAGTTCCCGAATTTTGACAACATTTGGGAACTGTGACCAAGGATTGGGAACTATTACCATGGGTTGGTAATTATAACTAAATATATTAAAGCTTCTAATATTCATCTAGGTTGTACCAAATCGTTAATTTAGTTGAAGGGTTTGGTAAATACTAATAAATATTTTTTTGAAGCATATTTCTACAAATTCCATTCAACTTAAAGTATGGTTCATAAAAGGATGCCATTAAGCTCTGCTAATACAGATAAGCTTTCTTTCAACACATGGATTAGTCATAGTTACCAAGTCTTAGTTGATCGATTTGGTTTGAGAGCGGAATATATTCATGCTTATGAGCACCCCCTAAATAATGATCAGCGCTCTCTGACCTCATGTGTGTTTCACATACGAAGAGCGCCAGCTAAGCAATGCACACAGTCCCACTTATTGAATCGTTTGAATGCGCTAGTATGCCGACCATTGCATAAAAACGATTCAATGAATGAGACTGTGTGCGTGGAAATCATTGCTCCGCTACCGCTGTTCGTATACGGGTGAAACACGCGTGTGGTTACAGAGCGCTCAGTAAGATATGGCATGTCGATCACTGCGCTGGGTAGAGAAAGAAAAGTGTGTGCTATGTATGACATGCCCAGGCTTGTTTGTCTCACTTTCAGTTTTGCCATCGCCGCGAGTTGTTTCGGTGCGGGTATGGTTATTTAAAAATATAAAGTTTGATGCCAACTGGCGTTTCTCAGTGGATATATAATTCATGTGAATTATAATTAGAAAGTATCTATTTAGCCAAGGAAAAAGCAGTATACTTAAACCAGCACTTCCAGCAGATATTGACCTGGGTTTTCGCACGACTATTCCTGTTTAATCGTTTCTTTTTAGGAAATTCTTACCACCATATACATATGTATTATTTACACTAGTAACTATTTATGTAAATACGTTTGTATTTTTTATGCTTAATATATGCAAATAAAAGAAGTAAACACAACAACCATCGAGTAAATTTTTATTTGTGTCAAACTGAAACTTTTTCTCCAATAATAAACGGTTAGCTGATTCACGTCTACAGCAAGTTCATAAAATTAATTGAAAACTTGTATCAACCAAAGCATTGTTTATATTTGCTCAACAATGATTTTATTCAACTAACAATATTGTCCACTCAAGGTAGTCGTTTTGTAATTATTAACAAATATACATTTGTCCCAACTAGAAGGCTCAAGTAAATTGCAGACTTTCGTGAACTAGATATTTATTTCGCCATATCCAACTATGCCACTTGGTCACTATAACCAAATCTTGGTTATTATAACTAAACCTTTTTCTGAGTGTATTCGTTGATAGATTACGGCCCAGTCCAGTTGCTTCGACAAAAAAAAATAAAATACAACTTAAATATTTACTATTTCCAAACGTTTCTTGTTTTCTTTCGTATTCGATATATTCATGTATTGTGAAAACCCGTAAAAATAATTTTGGTGGATTGCTATGCCTATTCTCAGGAAGGCTTATGAAATATTTGGACCCTCCAAGTTACCTGTACAAGAAAATATTTAGTCTTGGCAACCCGGTACCACTACAAAGTTGTGAAATTGGAAGAGCCCATAGGCAGGCGCAGAGAGGCGGTGGTTGCGCTAAACGAGCCAACCGTAATTGTAGGATGTTTTGCGGAATAATTTTTCGTCAACTCTTGACAAATTTGGTTTGGAGACAAACCGGTTTCAGCTTTGTGCCATCTTCAGTGTCATTTTTCGTTCCCCTGGAGGGTCCTTAACGACTTCGATGCTATGACCCTCCATTTACATCGGAAAGATGTGTCGAAAAATGTTCCCTTCACAGAATCAGCGCGCCTGCACTGGGAAAAAAATCAACCAAAAATTTATTAATATTACCAAACTCACACTTGAAAAGGAATCAATGTGATTTTTGGTTAATATTAGGAATGCCTTGGTTGATGTTTTCAACCACACTTCTGTTTACATTAACCAAACTTTTGGTTGTCGGTTTTTTCGTTTGAATACGTTTATATTCTGTACTTCACAGATGCTTTTTCATAATTCGGAGAAACAAAACAAAAATTTTTTATAATCAGTTCAACACGTTGCCCCTGACGGGATTAGCAAATAACAGCAAGCATCCCTACACACTCAGCTAAAGCCGCTTTATAAATCTGCCTTCAAATGTTCAACTTGAAACAATTTTCTTCGAAATTCAGTGGTCGGTAGATTACTCACTAAAGGCTTAAAAGAATTTAAAAACATCTACTGCATTCAAAAATTAGCGTCAGTGATTATTAAAACCCAAGATTTTGAAAAAACTTTTTTCTTGTTGAATGCGTACTGGCATTTCAGTTACAAATTATTTGCATTGTGTAAGCGAAAATAATTTTTGGTTACTTGACTTTTTTTGATTCAAAAGCAGCCGATATTTTATATACATATGTACATGTACTCTTTAACATTTCATCAGATAATTTGTTCCTTCTTTTACATCAAACACCAGTTACAATTGAAAAGATCCTTTCTTATTCAGCGCTTGAATTGGTTAACGGGACCAAAATTTGGAAAAAAAACTTGTAATTTTTAATACTTATAGATAATTTTACTCCACATCACATCTTCAGAACGATTAATTACGTAAGAACGTCGAATATTATTGCATACTGATCAGATATGCGTCGGTAATTATGTTAACTGAAAATCCTTTTTTATTTGAAATTTTCCCTTTTCCTCTTTTAATACTTTTTTATGCAAAATATCCCTACACTGAGAGAAAAGTCAACCAAAAATTGGTTAATATTACCAAATTCAAACTTGAAAAGAAATCAGCGTGATTTTTGGTTAATATTAACAATGCCTTGGTTAATATTTTCAACAATGGTTTGGTAATATTAACCACAATTTTGTTTACATTAACCAAACTTTTCGTTGGCGATCTTTCGTTTGAATACATTTATGTTCTGCACTTCACAGATGCTTTTTCACAATTCCGAGATATAAAACAAAAATGTTTATTATCATTTTAACATGTTGACTCTGACGGGATTAGCTACTAACAGCAAGCATCTCTACACACTCAGTTACAACCGCTTTAAAAATATGTCTTCAAATGTTCAACTTGAATCAATTTTCTTCGTCGTCTGATTTGGTTCTGCACTTCGCAGAGGCTTTGTCGTAATTAAGAAAAAGCAAAAAAAGAAAAAAGTAAAAATTATGTATCGCGCTTACAGCATTATTTGTACTGCTGGAAGCCAAACAATAACAGCAAGCACCTCTGCTCGTACAGCCACTGCCATACATACGGATCTGTTCTCAAATGTTCAACTTGAATCACATTTCTTACAATCGGTTTATTGACCATGGAAAAATCAAACCATAACTTGGTTGAAAAAACCATTGTGCTTTTGGCTCAGCGTAAAATAGGGAAATTACCCACAATCTGGCATCACTGTTCACAATTAGCAGACCCGGAAGATGCCATCTGTACAGTAATTGGGCGTACGGCCATACTTACCGAACGAATGGTGGGTATTTCATAGATTAATCTCCACTAGAGTAAGAGCCATACCTAAATGAGCGCGTCAAGCATTGTGCCTGGCGGCCTCTCTTCTTCTGGCGTATACAAATTTAATGCGTCATAGAGAGATAAGGATACAAGCGAAACGCTCAATGCGCTAATTTAGGTACGGCTGTAAAGCCGCAAAACTCCACCCGTCTCAAGCGAAAAGAAACTTATGCTCATCCAAAAACCTTGGATCCTCAAAGATCGGATTGGTGGCTTGAATAGCGGCAAGGCCTTGTTTAGAAGTAAAGAAATATATGGGCATAGACATTTGAAAACAAGTAATTCTTAGGAAAAAAACTACTCCAATTCTCATTAAAAAAAAATATATATATATATCTCATGATCCAATGATCGGATCTAAACCAGATTAGTACGGGACCACCTCTGAGACACTACCTTTCCGATGCAAAAAGAATTGTCGAAGTTGGTTGACGTGGTCCAAAGTTATTCGGTAACATACATACAAAAAAATAAAAAATATTCCGACGAACTGATAACCTCCTCCTTTTTTGGAAGTCGGTTAAAAAAAGTTGTGGCACACTTATCTAACCCATTTCACTTGAACCTTGAAAAGGAAGTAGAAAATTGGGAACTCAGTTTTCAAGCCCGGAGTAATAAAAAAAAAAATGAAAAAATTAAAAAATTAAATGACTATGTTTATAGTGTCGCTGAACACGAATCTGGAGTGCGATTTGATCCATCGCGTCAGAATTTTTTCTAAACTCAAAAAACATGGAGAACTTTATGTGATAAACTTTTTTTTATAAATATTAACGTATTGACTTTTATCTTGGTATCCACAGGTGCTTAAGGTCGCTGATTACGAATGTGAAGTCAGATTTTTTAAATTCAATGTGGCGGATCCAACAAGGCGATCAAAGGTACTAAATATTATAATAATATTTTTTTTTTTTAATGGACTTCATATCAATTCAGGTCTATTACATGCGCTCCACATTTTTCGTTTTCAATCTCATAAATTATTTATAATGACCTTTGCTAAAATTTCAAAATCAAAAGTTATCAAAACAAATTCTATGGGACTGAGAAATAGTATTTTCTAATTTTTAGTCCCTTTATAAAAGCGTGGTATATTAAAAAGTTTTATTTTATTTTATTTATTTTCTACTTTTCAAGGTTAGTGCATAAAAAGAAGTGCGTCTCATCAAAAGTACACACAACTTCTGTGTGCCGATACCACCCTTCTAAGATGAACCAAGGTCGACCAACTACTCACTGAACTTTGCTGACCGAGAAGTACAAAGTATTTTTTTTTTTAACTAAATTCACATAAAAATATGTTTATTCTGTTCATAGCCCTATTCTGAATGTTACCAAACATTTTGTAGCTGAAAAATTAAAATTTGTTATTAACAAAAACTGAAACAGGAACTTAAGTTACTGGCAAACTAGTGTTTGTTACCCGCGCAGAGTAGACCAGCTAATCTTTTTCAGAATCTTTTTTTATTGAGAACACATTTTAGGGACCAAAGGCAAATATACCAAAAATTACGAAATTTTAGTTCAACTATAATAATATTGTATGCCAAGTAAGTTACCTACATATATGCTAATGTATGTATGCGCAGCTAGTGAAATACATATTTCGTTTAAGTCCTTAAAAGTAATAGTAAATAAACCCACTGAAATATCGGTTTATTTAAAAAAGTTTTCAATCCAAAAACCCCGCCGATGACAACTTCCCTGGGGCCCGGCAAAATATATCTACAAACGATTGTAAAGTGCGCTATGAATAAAGAGAAAGTGTAAATTTATTTAGAGTCTATTTTTAGCACCCAGTTTATTTTGTTGTTTTATTAAAATACTTGTTTTGTTTATATTTCCCAACGCTGTAATTCTATATTTAATCGCCGCTTACACATCAGACAACATACATAAATAAACACATGCACATACAAACATACATGTGCAAGTACAAACAAGCATAAACAACCAATGCTCACTTCATTTACTTTATCTCTCGTTTTAGTCGCCGCTTGAGCACAATTTTTTTTTCATTCTTACTACATTAACTTAATTCTCAATTGTTATTGTTGTTTGTGTCTTGACTGTTATTGTAGCGTGTTCTTGGCGAGCACTGGGCATATAGCCTCCGTGGCGCAATTGGCTAGCGCGTTCGGCTGTTAACCGAAAGGTTGGTGGTTCGAGCCCACCCGGGGGCGCAAATTAATTTTTTGCTGGTACAAACAAATGTTTTTTTTCTATCAAGTTGTTAAATATTTTTGATTAATAAAAGCATTTATATATGTATAGTATCCAGATGTTTGACAGCACTTGTTTGTGATATGTTAATTTCTTTTTACACAATTCGCACACCGTCTTCAAAAGAGTCACAACTCAAAATAATACGTTCGTCAGAAAACGCGAAAAACTATTTCGTAGCACATGCTAATCATATGGGCAAGGGCGACTTTACCTTAACAAATTATAACAAAAATTTGCTCCAGCTTTTGCTGAAAGGTAAATAAAAGCTCTGTGTACATTTTTAGTGTATAATTTCAAAAATGCCAAATTTTGAGTTGACATTCTTTTGAAGACGGTGTGCGAATTGTTACAAAGGTCTTTGGCAAGCTTAGCCTTGGAGCGATACTCAGTGGAACACCGCTTGAAGAGATCGAAATGTTGATGCCGATTTCCAAAAAAAAAACTCATCATGAACAATGTGGCACAGTTTCACTTAACGGATGCGTTACAAACAACAACGCTCCCACATCGAGTCACTGTTTGTTGTAGTTTTTTGGGCATGCGGAGCATGCGTTTATCATGACATGATTACCAAACTTGTATGGCATGGACTTGGACCATATGTGGCACAGCGCATGAATCAATAGCACTATTGCGAACATCTGCAGTCGTGCTGAATCACCCTAAGACAAATTTTTCAGAAATGCTATAATCAGCCTCATTGCGTAAGTCGTAAATTAAGCTAAATTGTACGACTCGACAACATTGGCATTGTCTACTGTCGTGCTGAAATAAGTAAGCGACGAAAATCGTCGAAAACTATACAGTGCTGCCAAGTTTTCCCGTTTTAATACACTAGTCGAGTGGAAATTTTAGGCAATGACGTGAGATTTTCTATACGATTCGACTATCGAAAAACGACTTGCATTCGACACGACTCTCGCAATGAGGGTGAATATGTCTATAGGTCATTCCATAAAATGTTTACACCTCAATATTTTTTTTTTTTTGGGTGAAGTATATTTTTTTACACTCTTTATCGAAAAAAAAGAAGATACCTATTTTTTACAGTGACGGGCAAAACTGTAACATGGTGTAAAACTTTTTACTTCAGCCATCGCTATCTTTCCAAGTTCTAAAAACTTTCATACTTTTGTTGTATATTCTTGTTGGTACATCCCTACTCCCTCTCTCATAACGATTTGAAGTCAATACAACAACAATAAAAAAACCATCTGACAAAAATGTAAATTAAGGCAGATGTTACAGTTTTGCACTCATACATTTTTTAGAACTTTTTAACAATTTTCACGAAAAAAGAGAACTACTGACACAATGTTCAGTACTCTTTTGCTTGTGTCAGTTCCTGGAAACAATTTGGCATACCTTATTTGTATCTCTGCAAAAATTCTGGAGGTATGTATATCCTTAGTTTGCTTTCACAGCTCATGTACTCGATTTTACGGACTTTGATACTTGTTAAGCTGTGCTTTTAGTTAATTTCGCAGATACTGTTCCTTACGCATAATATGTACTAACGGACAAACAAAATTTTTTAAATACAACCCCAAACTATTATTGACCGACCACCGTGATTCACAGTTTGCCTTACATGCTGCGCATGGGCTTAATTTGGGTCTTTTACCCAATACCATGCGAGGCCATCTGATTGAAAGCGATTAATTTAGTCTTTTCGGACCAAATAACCTTCAATTGAAACTTAAAAATATGTTTTTTATTGCATTCTGAACGGTCTAACATATCCCAATAGGAAAGGGTTCGGTTTTCGTGCGATACAGCAAAATGCTGCCGCACTCGCACATGTATTTTTATCAAATTTGCTTTTTTCTTCTTTACGATGCCTTTGCGCTCAATTTGGGAATTCTTCGCCTCGCTGTCCATTGATTTGCGTTAAAGTTTAATACCTTAAGTGCTTCTGTAATAGTGGCTGCATCGCTATTTGTTACTAAGTTCACAAGACTTTAGGCTATATTTTTGCTCAGTCTTAACATTTTCAAGTAGCAAATTCCAAAATTGTTTGCCACTTTTCGTGCGGTCCCGCCTTTCTGCAGTAAATCTATTATTTATATTTATGGTTCCTGATTAACTATATTATTTACTGGTGATCACTTCTTCAATAAATTACAATACAGAAAAAAGTCATCTGACTTCCAACTAAGTAACAGATAACTGTCAAATGCAAAACTGAGAGTGAGTGCAAAACTGTAACATCTGCCTCAATTTACATTTTTGTCTGCTGGTTTTTTAATTGTTGTTGTATTGACTTCAAATCGTTATGAGAGAGGGAGCAGGGATGTACCAACAAGAATATACAACAAAAGGATGTAAGTCTTTAGAACTTGGAAATATAGCGATGGCTGAGTTAACAAGTGTCACACCATGTTACAGTTTTGCTCGTCACTGTATGTCGTCATGATATTCGAAAATCTCGAAAAAAATCCAGAAATTTTGAACTCACGGAGTAGTATCTCTTTTTAATTGTTTGCAGTTAATAAACTATTTGTCGGAGGAAATCATTTTAGGTATAAAAATGTACGTAATTACCTCGGCATTCCATGAGAGTGTGAGATAGATTATAATACAAAAATATTTGCATTAACAAATCGCATTTTTTTATTTTTTTTTTATTAACTTCATCATGTTTGATTTTTATTTTTTTCAAACCTGAATAGTTGTCAAACTTTATGTAGTAAGCTGTAAAAATTTGAGAATGGAAAGACCAAAAAAGTAGATGTTACGAGATTTTTCATACCTGCCTACATAAAGTTTATACGAAAGTTAATAAAAAATAAAAAAACGCCATTTTTTAATGCAAAAACTTTTTTATTTTAATCTATCTCACACTTTCATCGAAAGCCGAGGTAACTACGCACATTTTGATACCTTAAATGATTTTCTCCGACAAATAGTTTATTAACTGCAAACAATTGAAATAAGATACTTCTCCGGGAATTTTTTTTCGAGATTTTCCAGTATCATGACGAAATTAAAAATAGGTGTCTTTTTTTCGATAAAGAATGTAAAAAAATATATTTCACCACCAAAAAATATTGAGGAGTAAATATATCAGAATGACTCACATATAGTCCCGTGTTCACGCCTTTCTTGAGGGTAGGAGAGTCGTGAACGATGTAGTTATACCTAGTTAAGAATAGAAGTCTACAATGTAGTGTACATGAAGCTTGGAAAGCCACTTCTATATCGTTCAATACTCGCCATTAAGTTTCAAGCAGAAGGAGGTCAATATGTCACGTGATAAAGTCCATCATCAGCTTTGCGTCTGTGCGTGGTCAGTATTTTTACCAAGCTTCCACAGAATGATCACCGTACTGCTGGGCTGCTCTGATGCACTGCAATGGGGTATGGCCGTTGTTCTGGGTATGCAGTTACAGATGGGTAAATTTCGCATTTATTACAATATCGGAAAGTCTAGATAGCTAACCGCTTTTAGGGGGCAGATAGAATTGCAGACAACTTATGGGATGGCTGACTACCATTTTCCATTCCTGCCTTGAAAAGAAGGAGACTGCGGAACACTGTTTTTTTTTTCTTCTGCCACGAATTAACAAGAATGTTGAGAGGCGAATAGTTGCACTCTTGGGGACAACTAGAATTTGTTCTGTGTGAGTTTAAGGTTTAAGGTCTAATCTGACTGAACTACTCGGTAAAGTGGAAAAAATTCCCTTCGCTTTACCACAAAGTTCATGACCCAATTTAGCTAATTACAAGTAGATAATCACTTTACTAAGAGAATCCGTACATATGTATCGGCAAAGTGTTTCAAATGTTCACGTGTACTAAATTATTCCACAAACTCTTTCAATTTTCTACCGCAAAATTAATCGCCACTTTATTTTATTACATTCACGAGTGCTGTGCGATCATTTAGATACGAATCTGGTGTCATTGTACAATTTTCGTGCTCAGGGAAAATTGTTTAACTCGTTTTTTTCAATTAGATACAAAATTAACAAATCTCTTTTGTTCATTTTTGTTGCATTTTGTTTGTTTCCGCTTGCAGTTGCTTATTTTCGGTGTCAGATAATTTAAATGTAGGAATATACTGCGCAGAATAGAACGGATAGAAATACAGAAAATGAAATTGAAATTGCAAACGGAAGTCGGGTACCAAAATGCATACATATATACATACATAGATTTATAAAACAAACCCAACAGATATTACACTAGCAATTACAATTACATCGCTGCGGGCAAAAAAAGCAATGCACTTGCCACAACAACAACTCCAATTGCACAAAATTTGCTGCCACTCATCGAGTACTAAGCGAACTATGAAACTGAGGGGGGAAATGTACTCAAACAGCGCAACTTTGGCGTTGGAAGCGTGTGAATATGCCGCAGACTATCATCTCTGGCTTTAATGCGCGCACTTCCGACGCGTTTCCCGCCCTTGCCAACCAAATAGCCAACTTCAGTGTCGCTTTCGTTTGTAATTTGTATGTACACACATATTCAAGTACCTATGTATATACCCATATATAGTTATGTATATTTTTTCGCATGTGTGTATGCCCAATTTTTATTCAATTTATTCTTGTTGCATTGCTGCATTTAATTCTATTTCATCTTTTTTTTTTTTGTTTGCTGCATTTAATTTCATTTTCAATTTCATCCATTTTGTTGCCTCTCTGTGATGCTCGCTTTGGGTTGTCGTGTCGTCACGTCTCGTCGCATTTTTCGCATCGTTTGGCATGCAACATTCTATTCTGGTTCTGGCTCACCACAACCGCAACCACCGCCTCCGCCATCGCTACCACATGGGAAGCATCGTCGATGCGCCAAAACACCAAATACAACAACTACACGTCATCAATTCCCAATCGCCTTTAGCACGCAGCAGACGAGCGAGCGCTAAATTTTTAATGCGGCGGGTGGCCTTCGACGGTATGTAAGGCTTAGCCTGGCTTGTTCGTTCGTGCCTTCCTTTTTACTGCTTTATTTTGGCATTTTTGATGTGTATTTCGCTTTCGAAGATACAGATCTAAATATTTGAGTTTTGATACTCATTTTGTTATAATTTATGCGCATATTTTGCATTCCATGAAGGGGAAAACAGAAACAAACCGAATGGGAAAGAATAATTATTCGAACTCGAAAGTATGTACATACATACATACTTAGTCATAACCTGGGAATCTAAGTTGTAAACGAGAAGTGAGAAAGTGGAATAACAGTTTCAGGTTTTTAATGGATCTTTAGGGTTAAAAAGTCTTGCTTAATTTATTGACCCTACCCTTAATGTATCTTACAAATTCGGCCACGGTTGTCGCATCAATGTCGGGACCAGTGACTTTTACTCATAGGTACCTTATCCACTTGACAATCTAAGCTGCCCTGGTTCGGAACTGCTTCGCTATCCCCCTTTACAGATCCCCCTTAAGACAGCATTTTAGTTACCATCCCTGTTTTCCACCCTCATTGAAAGCCTGTGAGGGGCCAGAAATGTTTTTTTCCGTCCGCCCAACAGTCGGCCGAGTACCTTTTTTCCCCAGAACAACTGGAGGAACGCAGAATTCGCGAGGCAGCTCAAAATTTAGCCTAAAAACGCAAGCACGGATTCATCGTTCTAGTTCTGAACTTTTTTCCATGTGGTTGTTGTTATAGTTCTCTCTCTGTGAGAGAGAACTTGTGAGCTGAAAATATGAATCCGCCTTGGCATTCAAACGGCTAGTCTAGAAAATCTCTATCTCTAGCTTTAGTTTTGCGGAGGACATCAATTAGACGGCCAGAGACCGTTTACCATTCGGACAATCGCCGTGGTCGTCACGTTTTCCATGACCGGGCTCAAATCCAGCATATCTGGAGGTGAGGACAGGAGTTACCCCATTTATTAAAAAATGGTTAACTGACTCTATTCCCCCTCCGAAGAGTAGTAATTTTGACGAAATCAACTAAAGGATTTTGAGCCCGGTCATGGAAAACGTGACGACCACGGCGATTGTCCGAATGGTAAACGGTCTCTGGCCGTCTAATTGATGTCCTCCGCAAAACTAAAGCTGACATCACCGCCATCCAAGAAATTCCTTGGAGCCATTCGACGTCTCTTGCAGCTGTCATTTAAATAAGGGCAAGTTCGGTATTGGATTTGTGGTGCAACAGAGACTTCGTCGCTGAGTAGTAACGTTCACGCCAGTGGACGAGTGTCTCGCCGCAAGCCGCATGGATGTGGGATTCTTCAACATGTCGCTCACTTGCGCCCGAGCTCAGACGAAAGAGAAGGGCGCTGTCAGCTTAACAATGATGATTTCAATGGCAGGGAGTGCAAGGAATATACCTTTCATCCCATAGTCCACATATTCATCCTTCACAGCAAAACATACGTTAACAAAGTGATCTTTTTGACTTCAACGGAGCCCGATACAGTATGCAGCACTAGGTTCAAGCTACATGCCCATCTCCAGCTCGATGGAAGGCATGCTTCCAGTATTTTCGGCAGGTGTACGATCCAAGGACCAAACATGGACTCGCACTACTATTTTGTTACAAACCAAGGAAAGCTCACCGTCAACGGTATCAACAACGGTAAAGTGATGACCGATGTCCAGAATGTACTGAAATTATGGAGGGAACACTCTTCAAACCCGTTGAATGGTAACAGCAATGAAGCGAACCGCAGTTGAGGAGGATGGAATCGATGTCCCATCGCGCGACTATGACGAGATATGCTGCTGGAGATGAAGGTCTGTCGGAGTTGTTATGGTACATGCTTTATCTCCGATGCCGATTATGGTTGAATGAACACATGTCTGACGACTGACTATCCATTAGAAGGTTAACTCCCCCATTTGCGCCAACTACCGCATTATCTGGCTAAAGCCAACCGTTGACCTTGCCGTTCTGTTTAATAGCATACATAGTTTCAGACCCGGTGACTGCCTACTGTCTGATTGCTTTAAGACTAGCCTTATTGAATTAAGCAGAGAAGCTAGGAGGCTAGGAAGCTGTAGGACTGGCGATTAACGAGGGAAAAACAAAGTAATTCCGGTCATCGAACAATGTTGACAGGTTTAATCTTAAAGTGATAGAGAACTTCGACTTTGACAATGCTTTAGACTGAGCAGTCAAATGGGCAGTGAAGACCTCTCGCGACGGACGAAAATCACACCTTATAAGTGTCTATTCCGATGAAGATTTATGTACGTGACTTTGTTGGTTGGTGAGGCTAACTAGCGCAGACGATGGAACGATGAACTGTTGGAACTTTACAACGACATTGATTAAAGTATAGCGGCTTAATTGGTTAGGACAGGTAGTCCGAATGAATGCAGACGATCCAGTCCTGAAAGTGTTCACTGTTACATCAGCTGGTGGTTGCACTGGAAAGATCAGATAGATATGGACTATGTTTGACTTGGCGTTTTAAACTAGCGCCAGCAAAGGTTAGGTTAGATTAGGAGGGCATATTTTAAGGAGGAGACACCTTCCCCTAACCGGGGTTCCTATTTAGAAGGAAATTAAGGTACATATTTCCATTGCATAAACCTAGTGGTCCAATTGCCGCCCCAAATGAAATTGAGGAGCGTTTTACTTCCGGTATCCCCGTCAGAATGTTAAAGAAGTGTCATCCAAAGTGTCAGAAACGCTTCGACTCTAGGCCCGAACAGTGACAGAGAGAAAGCGGGCAAATAATTACTCCTCATTTTTATCGCGGCATCTTCTGCAGGGGGTATTGGCCATAGGTGGAGCATTGATGCAATAGTACAATGTCCTATAATGACGGCAGTAAGTTTCAGAATGTCTTCTGTATTTACCACGGCCATAATAATCTTGAGATCCCACAGTCCCCCCCGCTTGTTACCCAAGTCATTAGTATCACTAAAGGGTGGTAGTAAAGATCTGGCCATCTCATCAGCTGACAAGTTGCCTTTAATATTTCTATGTTCCAAAGTGGCACTATATTTCCATACAAACCCTGATTTCGCTACCAAGATTCCATTACTCCCACGGCTAATTCACTATCGACAAAGATAGTAGCTTCCCGTGCTATTCAGTAAAAGGCAAGCCACCTTCTGTATAATGCAGATCTCTACTTGGTAGACAATGAGGCAGTTCGGCAGGCGAACGGACTGGGAGATCTGCAGCTCCACCAAGTGGAGACCGGCTCTGGAGCCTTGCACAACCTTTGAACCCTCTACCACTAATAGGTATCTTAATATTGAAGTCCCAAACCGGCGTAATGTAGTCAGTGCTCACTTAAATGTCAGTTTGATTTCATTAAGCCGACACCCTTCTATATCACACAGGATCGTTGCAAAGCCCAAATTGATTTGTCTCCGCATATTGGTTTCCCTGAATTGCTGCCGTACAATGAACAAAAAAAATTCGCAGTTGCAGATGAAATATTATGTTAAGCCCCTTTTCAGGTGCGCTACTCACCACTCCCGGTATGCGGAAGAAAATGCGTTAAAAAAAATAAAAAAATAAATCAACGAGATTTTTAGTAACATAAAACTTACACTTTTACACCATAATTTAATGGGCTATAAAACTGCATACTCAACAAATTTCTAAAAAATCTGATTAAAAAATTGCAAGTTTGCAGATTTTTTATAATTTTTGCACAAAGCTTGAAATATGAATTTATATGCTTATACATAAAAGAAATAATAAATATTAAATAAACAAAAGACAAATAGGAAATATTTGTTAAAATGTCGTGTCATTGAGGGTCTCACCTTTAAGCTATCGCTGAAGAGTTTTTCAAGAGTTCAACTTTTGAACTCGCGCCTTTCTTCGTGTCTAGTGACGATATGGGCATGAGAATTATTTTGCAGCCAGACAACACTGACGCTTTTGTTTACATAGATATGGCAGTAAACACGTTACATCTCTCGCTATTGGTGGGAGACCCTTACTGCACCAGCTGCATGAAGGACGGTAAGGTGGAATCATCTCCTAAGGTTTAAGCATCTTGGGTCGCACGTTTTAAACACTCCCGATGAGCTTTCGGGAATGGACATCAGTCGCTTGAAGAGCTTCGTCGTGAGCATGGACTTCACATAACCTACAATATGCCTTAGATATTTCCATCACTATCAAAATTGGGCAAACCATATCCATGGTTTATTTTGGACCTTTTTACCGCTTTACTAAAGCTTAATTGGTTTTAAGGTTACAAAGTATTTTTTCGAGTTTTGGCGATCTGAATAACAATCTAGCTATGCTCGCACATGGTCTCATTTCACAAACAAGAAGACAAAATTAAAATAGCACTTTCTAAGCATTTATTTAAATTCTCGACGCCTCGTTTGAATCAACAGACATTACATCTTAAAAATATTCATCTACCACATAAAAACCACCGCTATCTACATAATCAAAAATCCGGTTTGGAATCACTAAATACTATCAAAGCGAGAAGCAAATTTCTGCTGGCAGCTGCACTAATTTGCATACAGAGTTCATGCAAAACAAAAGAGGCGAAGAGCAAAAACAGCAACCTAGAAAAATGTAAATAAGTAGTGCAAAAATAATAATACTTATAGCAAATACGTTTGTGCATTTGTTTCGTAATAAAAACAACGGGAAGATCATTAAACTTTTATCAGCAGCGGTGTTTATGAAGCGACCGGCGCTAACAATGCCAACAGCAACAATTGCAAAACGCTAAAGATAGACTGCAAGAAAGAGGTAGACAGCTATGGTGTATGGGGTGTTGTGGGGTGTGCTGATAAACGCGAGAGCACTGCAGACAAAACTACTATAACTTGTGTACATATGTATGTATGTATTGATGTGCAACAAAAATGAAAAAATTATAAAAAGCAAATGTCAAGAACAGTTTCGAATAGCGACACGGAAGCGCTGAAACTAAATCACGTGCATACAGTTAACAGAACTCCGACCTGCATCTACCGCCGAACCCCCATAATACCAACACTATTTATTGAGCAGCACTACACACTTCCACACCAAACACACTCTCTTTGGCCCACTGACTGAGTGGTGGTCGTTCGGTCGGTCATATGGCAGGGGAATTTTTGATTGAATTCTCGCAGCCATACTGGCTGCTTGCTGGGCCTCGTCTTACCGATTCGCCGCTGGTCAGTCGGGCAGACAGATTTATATTTATATTTATATTTAATTTTTTTTTTTTTATGGCGATGGTGTTGGCGCTGGCGATGGCGGGTTAATAGTAGGTGCCAAAATGAGCGCGCCAACAAAAGGGAGACAAAAGTGGAACACAAGCAGCAGCAACAAAAATGACAACACCAAACAAGAAAAATGAGTAAACCAACGTTTTATGTGTCACTACGTCAAACCACAAAAAGCAGCCGAAAAATAAGATATGTGAAAAAATGAATGTGTGACAAAATGGAATGAAAGAAAACATACTGAAATGCGCGTAAAAAGCGCTAACTAAAAAGCAGACGAAATAAATGAAGAAACATGTGCGAAAGGCTGAAAGAAATAACGAAAAATATTAATAAAAAACCTGCTGGCGACGATAAATTTGGAAGCTGCTTGGCAAGCGAATTTGTGGGGTTTCCTTCAGAATAGTAAATACGAGTAAATATTATCTTTACAAATGCTCAGAAATAGTCGAAAAGTTGAAGAGACAATTTTAAAAACACACCGACGAAATTCGCAAGAAATTAGGAATACGCAAAAATATACTATAAATGATGTGCCACACCCTCCTCGGCAGTAAGTATATTTTCAGTTTACAGATGCATTAGATACCAGCATTTATGTATGTATGCACTTTAAATACATGCATATGTATGTACATTAGACCGTACCGGAAAAAAGAGTTCGCCATATACCTTCACATCGAAAATATTTTTGGAAGGAAATTCCGAAAACAAAAAAATTTGTCTTTACATTTTTCGTCATACATTCCGCATTTACAGACGGATTTTAATATAAGATATATCCATATTTTCGTCTCGAGGGGAAAGGTTTTATGTTGCCGTGTTGCCAGAAAATTTTCGTGAAAAATCTGCCAAGTTAAGATGGAATATTCAAAAATACAAAAAAAAAAGTATAAAAAAAACCTTTTTAAAGTTTTTAAAAAGGAAGCGATTTTAATATGACCATCAAAGTCAACCGATTTACGCAAATTGTCGTGCATGGAGAGCACAATCTACAAAAATACTTTGAAGAGAAAATAATTAAGTTTACAAAATGTGATATAAAAGCAAACTAAAGGTTGGATTAATTTTAAAACGATTGTATATGTGCGTTCGGGACGTTACGTTAGGGACGTTTCATTTATTTAAAACTATGTAATTGTATTTTATTAAAACTTAATGCTATTTATTATTTGCTTAAAACCAATGCCATTTAGAGGGGCAAATCAGATTTTTCAAATAAGTGTGAAAAGAAATATGAAATAAGAATATATTGTACTAATCCTTTTTTCGACACAAAAAATTAAAGTGTTCGAATTACATGCATTTTCTGCGATTTTGGTTGACTATTTCTCGGATTCGCCCCTATCTGGAATTTTAGTTTAATTTTAATATCTTCAGTTTAAGATTTTTTCTAACTTATTCGAAAATAAGTCTTCATTTTAAAGATTGGTCTTCATTTCTGCCACAACTGTTCCAAAGTTCATACATCTCAAGTACCCCGTTGTAGTACTGCCCCACCAGATCTCTGTGCCTACGACCCTAACTTAAATAAAACCTCATCAAATATCACTAAACTTTTGCTAAGAAATTATTTTAATTATTCCAGTAGAACTATTTAAAAAAAAAATTGTTATTGCCGAATGTAGGTGTCGCCGAAAAGTTTAAAAACCCAACCGCTAGCTTTGGCAAAAAAACCGTAATTGTCTTGCAAAAGAATATTTTATATTTACTTTAGAGTCGGGAGTATACGGCGAACCTTTTTGTTTGCTTGTTAGGTGGTATGGTCTAATATATGTACATGCATATGTACGTATTTACATTCATGCATTGTATCAATTACTGTAACTCAGCATGCGCTCACTGCAATGCCGAATGCAAACGAATTGCAGATGTGCTGAGTGGTGTACTCATTCATACACACTCTCTTTTTCTCCCTCTCCAAATTTACGGCTGCATAATACGCTCTTGCGTGGGTGATGCTCAAATGGCGGTGGTTCTCTGCTGTTGGATACCAATTCATTTCGAGCCCAAAAACGAAAGACAAAAATGTGCAATTTAAAAATAATGCCACTGTTGGTTATTTTATATATAAAAAGTAAATACAAATGTGATTGAACGCACAAGTACCTATTTCAATATTTTTTTTTTTATAATAAACGCAGTGCCACACGATTGAAATATTTGTACAGAATTGTAAATTTTTTTTAATTGAGCTATTGGTACAATACTGCGAACTTCTACAGAAAATTTTTAACAAATTATTTTTCGTGATTGGGATAGCGAAAAATATTTGTGCATTCACACGATTGGGATACGATTTTCACCAAATTTTTGGCAAATGCCAAATCGTGTGACACTGCTTTAAATTTTGCTTTTTGTAATAGATACGAGAAAAAATATATGGTTTTTTTTTAATTTGGTTGTTTTTTATCAAATTTTGGTTGGTTATTTTTTAAACAAGTGGCAACCGTGAATGCAGGAAGTATTTATAGCAGACAAAAGCGCGCGAAGTTAACTTAAAAAAAGGCAAAAAAATGTCAAATATGTTTTAGTAAAAAAACCATTAATAGTCCATACACATGTCATTCCAGGATGGCGTGCAACTTGAATTCTCTGACGAGTTCAAAATCAGGGTATCAAGCTCGATAAGAGACTTAGTTGGAACTCCAACCTAAATAAGACTCTACAGTGAGAATCTTCTGATCCCATTATCAGCGATCGCCGTTTTGGCAAGAAATTTCCTGCGAAATCATAGAAATGTACAACTGGTAGGAAGGGGTATTAATATGGTTGGCATAACTGAGTTTGGTAATAATCTTTCAGGGATTTATTCTTTCTTCTAGTTATTCTTTTCAGACCATCAAGCACTGCCTTTTCAGTTTCCACGTTGCCACAGTACGGATATCGTGAAGATGATCATGGAGCAGACGAAAAATTTACTATTCAACAAGTAATTTTTAAGCAAAAACAAAACCGACTTAAATTCTCATACAAAAATTTAGGAGTTGCGTTAATTTTTTCATGATCCATCGATCGGACGTAAACTACATTAGTATGGGACCACCTCTGAGACACTACCTTTCCGATGCAAAAAGAATAATCGAAATCGGTGGACGTGGTCCAAAGTTATGCGGTAACATACATAAAAAAAAATATTCCGACGAATTGATAATCTCCTCCTTTTTTTGAAGTCGGTTAAAAAGGTGTACAGCCTAGGATTCTTGATAGATCTTCAATTTTTTTGGTCGTTGAAAGGTAATTAAATTCTTAAGAAGCTAAGGAGCCTCTTTTCATTTTTATTTGTTTATACTAAATTTTTTAGTGCAAAGTGCAGAGAAAGTTGCAATAAACTTGCACAAGAAATATTTGAAATGCTGTAAAAAAATTCACCAAATGCTTTTTTTTATTTTAGGGTTTAGTATAAAAAAGTGCAAGTTTGAAGCAGTTAAGAAATTGCGTAGGTTTTTAATATTTTTTTTTCTTACATTTCGAGCACATTTTACATATATATCTGTGTTGGTATGGAAAAGTAGCTTATGTCGAAAGGCTGGCTTTAGTATAATGCGGCATTCGCAGCATACGATTGCGAATGACTCACTGGCGTCGAGCCATTGAAGAACTCTGAAAGAAAATCAACAAACAAAAAATAGTAAAAAGCAACCATAATTCTTAGTTACTTGAAACATGCACCTTATTAAATTAAAATTTAATGGGCTATAAAACTGCATACTTAATCAATCAGGTATGTATACTGACTAAAAAATTTTGTCTTAGTTAAATATAGTCACACACGTCTTACAAGAGCGACAACTGTACATTAAATAACGGGTGATTTTTTAAGAGCTTGATACCTTTTTTTTTAAAAAAAATGCATAAAATTTGCAAAATCTCATCGGTTCTTTATTTGAAACGTTAGATTGGTCCATGACATTTACTTTTTGAAGATAATTTCATTTAAATGTTGACCGCGGCTGCGTCTTAGGTGGTCCATTCGGAAAGTCCAATTTTGGGCAACTTTTTCGAGCATTTCGGCCGGAATAGCCCGAATTTCTTCGGAAATGTTGTCTTCCAAAGCTGGAATAGTTGCTGGCTTATTTCTGTAGACTTTAGACTTGACGTAGCCCCACAAAAAATAGTCTAAAGGCGTCAAATCGCATGATTTTGCTTATTTACGAAGCCATTCAACCAGAAATGAGCCTCATCGCTGAACAAAATTTGTCGATAAAAAAGCGGATTTTCTGCCAACTTTTCACACATTCAACACATTTCGAACCGAACACTGATTTTGGTAATAAAATTCAATGATTTGCAAGCGTTGCTCGTTAGTAAGTCTATTCATGATGAAATGTCAAAGCATACTGAGCATCTTTCTCTTTGACACCATGTCTGAAATCCCACGTGATCTGTCAAATACTAATGCATGAAAATCCTAACCTCAAAAAAATCACCCTTTATTTACCAAAAAATCATACAAACCTTCGTATTTATGTACTGCAAACAGCGGTTTCTTCTATGTGTAAATTCTGCGACATCGAATCTGAATTTGCTATTCTATAAACATTTAATGTATATATGAGTACTTGCACTTTTTGCGAAGATTTTGTTTTATTCAACTTCTTTGCTTTTTTTTATTATACTTTCTTTAGATTTTTATTTTAGAATTTAATTTTTGAACACAAGCACACAGATTTTTAACGCTTTACACATATTGCATGCAATTTGCCAGTTTCATAAAATGCGATTTAATCAAATGCATTAATTTATGCTTTCGTTATTTGTAGGTATTTTTAATACACACAAACTTGTTTAAAATATTTATTTGCTTCACTTTACACAAATTTCTGTTTCGTTGCACTTATTTTGTCACTTATGTATGTACATAGTTTCTTTTCAAAAACGTGCTGCATATGTAGAAAAATTAGAGATAGCGACTTAATATTGATATCGCTACTTGAAGGAAAACAACAACAACAACAACAACAACAAAATACAGACGAAAGTGATAGCAACAGCAACAACAAAAAACACCAGAAATGTAAGACCCCTTTCAGACACGTCAAGTCTTGATTTCAAGTCTGCTCGTTCGTGGGCGAAGGAGGTGAGACGAATGTACTTTTCTCACCTCCATCGCCTACGAACCGAGCAGACTTGAAAGCAAGACTTGACGTGTCTGAAAGGGGTCTAAGATTCATTGTTGAATAGGTACGCCAGGACCGACGAGAACACTTTGAGAGAACTGCATACTGAAATTCTATGCAGATATGCAGCATAAACATGTGTACGAGTATGTAGTACATGTGTATATACCTACATACATACATATGTATGTACAAGAAATACACAAAAAATTAAATGAAAATACAATACCGAGTACTTAGCATTGCGTGCGTCCAAATGTCAAGTAGGAGAAATAGTCATGAGGAGATGAATGCAAGCATGCTTCTTAGGGAATGTATCGTATTTGTGTGTGGATATGTACATACATACAGTGGGTGAAAAAAGTAAATGAACTTATAGGAGAACGAAAAATTACACCGAAGATGGCACAACGCCGAAAGCGGTTTGTCTCCAAACCAAATTTGACAAGGGATGATGGACAATCGTGCACAAGTGCGCTCGGGTATTAAAACTGAAAGATAATTATGCAAATTAAGTCAAAGAAAGCCTTAAGACATGAACTTTTCGTGAAAAATTTATCCATACATTGACAGTTCACCGTAATGATAAACGTCGTGGAAGTTGTAATGAGCCAGCTTTCCTCTGTCTTAGGATTAACCATGTTCTCACTGCAACGATTTTTCATCCCAACACGCAACAGCCCCTCTCATTCTTAACGTTAAATTCCCAAATCTTTTGTTCTCGATTTGTTCTCTAACAGAATGTTCCCAAGTCTTTTCTTCTTACTTGATTCTTCTTGGATACGTTACCATTTTTTTTCTTATCGAGAACGTTCCCGAACCGTTTGTTTTCATTTTGTTCCCGCTCAAACTGCTTTCAATACTTTTGTTCCAGTGAGAATATTGTTTTCGCATTTTTTTCATTTCGAGAACGTTCCCGTACCTTTTGTTCTCATTTTGTTCCCGCTCAAATTGTTTTCAATACTTTTGTTCCCGTTTGGTTCTTTTGCGGTGACGTTCTTGACATTACATTTTATTCTCGGTCACTGCTGCGTTCTCGACTTCTGGATATGTTTTTTCACATTGAGTACGAAATTTGATTAATTCTCAGTATTTTTGCTGCTGGATAATTTTTACCGAATATTACAAGCAACACTTTTTAAATAAAACAAAAATATGATTTTTATTATAGATTTAAGTTAAGTTGGCACTTTTGCTGTCTAACAACAATTAGTGTCAGAGCGCGCTAAACCCATATAAAATCGCCGAAATTTTTAATTTTTTCTCATTTTCTCTCGTTTTTATTCTCCTTTCCTATTTAGCTTTTTTGTACTGTCTCTTTCTTTCTGTCTTCTCCACTCAACTTACAAACGTAAAGCCCTGTCAAAAATTAAAGTTCCATCTGCTCAGCGCCAGCGCCGCGTTATTGTGCGATACTTCATTCAAATTGTATGGGCTTGAGGACTTCGGACTGTTCTTTAGTGCATGACGCGCCAATTTAGGGATAGCAGTAAAACCTATGTACATATATGCCATTCTGACAGTACGCTGACTGTCGTCTTAAGGTTCTTTCCGTTTCTCATAAATACGAATAATTTTCTGAGACTATACTTTAAGTAGAGATTTTAAAAATAATTGAATGACAGGGTAAATCAAAATAGTAATAAATTTTAAAATGTTTAAAACTGTCTTGCGGTTGCCATGAATCACTCAAAAATATTTTTAACCTTCATAAAATGTATGACATTATGACTTTTTATGACATCTTGTGCATCACCCGAATGTAGTAGTAATAAACCTTAAGTTTTTTCCATAATACTTTTCGACTTTCTAAACTATAGCAATAGGGGCCGTATATACACTTTCGTCGCCCACTGTATGTACTAAATATGTATGTATGACGCTCATAGCTGAGAAAGATGGTAACACCGACAGTGGCGGTGGCATTGTCGGCGACAGTGACTTCAGTAACTCTTACGACGAATAAAATGCTATTACTGCACTCTGTTTGGTTGCGTTGTCTCGCGTAGTGGTTGTTGTTGCTAAAATGTCTGTTCGTTTATGTTGAGCTGCATTTTATTGATGTTTTGTTCGTGCGTTCGTTCGCTCATTCCCTTATTGTTGTTATTGTTGTGATGTGCGTGCGAGACAGTGCTGTCGTCGCGGAGACGACTGGCGCGGCTTGGGGTCTAAGGCACATGTGCAGGCGATTACAAACGAATAAAACACCATACATAAATACATAAGTATGCTAGTTGTTACTTTCTTAATATTTTTTGTTTCATTTCTTATTTTTTTCCACCGTTTTGCGCTGAAAACAGCAAAAACGCATCGTGAATTCACAATCACTAAAAACACACAAAAAATTCAACACGCGTACGTCAAAAGCGTAAAGAAGAGGGGAAAAACGAGAAAATGAAACAAAAATATATTCGGCGATCAGCGGCGACGTTGCTTAATTTTTTCGGCGGTGCTTTTTACATAAATTATTTTATTTTTATTTTTTTTTACATACATAAGTATATATTTGTAGCTTACATTCTGCGCTTTTGCAAATTTTTCGTTCACGTTTTATTCACAAACTGTTTTTGCTTACTTTCCAACTTCCACACCAATTTTTGACACACATACACATTTAATTTTTTTATTTCTCGTATTTTATTCCATATTTTTGTTTACTTGGTAAAGACACTAAACTTGAATTGGAATTGATTTTATAACGCTCATAAATAGTTCCCGAATTATCACCTCCGAGCTATTGTTGATAGTAGTTTTTAGAAGGAACTTTTAAGGTTTAAATCCGATCATAGGATGATGAAGAAATTAATGACGACCTTAAATTTGTATATAAGAATTGAAGTCGGTTTGTGTTTTTTGCTTAAAAATTGCATGTTTCAACTTTGATTTTTCTCCTTATCGAACTCTTAATATCACCTAGTCAAATAGTCTTTCAGTTCTAGGAAGCGTAACAGAACAAGGGACACCGCGACTAAGATCTTTTTTTAACCCTACAATGGTTCCTACCACTGACGGCCCGGATGTTACTAGCCTCCCTTATAAAAGCTAAAAGTTTCTTGGTAGACGAATTCCTAACCGTAAGGACATCGGCTGTGGGAGAACTGAAGTATTGCAAGCTTAATCTGGCCAATGCCTGACACGTCACACATAATGTGCTCAGACGTCTCCTCGTCTTCAAGGCAATGACGGCAATCCGTCTCTGTGTGAGAGGGATTATGGCCCGTCAAGTAGCCAACAAGCAACTTGATATCGGCTCTATTCAGAAGAAGTATATCCTAGCGAAAATGATAACCAAAAAGTTTGGTCTCTCTAAGGCACCTTACCTCTTTCCAGTACTTAGTGCATTCTTAACTTAACACAAGAACATACGATGAGCCTTCCCGTGACAATTCATCGGCGGCCACAATATCCACGATACCGCAGGGTCCTGGTACCCAGAATAGTAATACCATGCTGCTTGCTGCCAAGAGTTGGTTAGTGTCAAAGCACTCCTTGACGAGCGTCCTATTAGAAACGGCTCTTATAGCCGCCTGGCTATCTAAAGAGACAACTAGAAACGGGCCTTTTAAACAATTCTCAATGTTCAGACCGGCACAAATTGAGATTTCTAGTACCTCGGCCGGAAAGACCCGTGGACCAAGTACGCATTGCAATGGAATGTTTGGTTCCAGGTCCAAAGTCATTTGCTCCTCTTCTGCCGTCCATCTTTGATCCGTCTGTGTACCAGTGCAAATCACATTTCCTTTGGCATAGCATCGGAGAACTCGTAGATTCCTAGACCTGGTATTATGCTCAAAATACCTCGTTTTTAAGAGCACTTTTCCTGCTTGGACAAAAATGTGGCTGGGTCTGATCTAGGAGCGACTCTAAGGCCGCAGTTGAACATGTTCTCATTGCTCCTGTCGCCGACACTATAGCCATTCTTTGGAGTTTATTTAGACATGAGACATTAGTTTTTTTGCGGAGTTTTTGTGCATCATGGAGGCATAAGTTGCAATCGGGAGAACTATAGTTCGGTATAGACATTCTACTAGTTTAGAGTTTAGACCCCATGTTCAACCAAAAAGTCTTCGACAGGCCCACATGGTTCGGGCGGCCTTACTAGAGATTTTTCTAGATGGGAATTTCAACTTAGTCCCTTATCCAGGATAACTCCGAGATATTTGACTTCGCCAGAGTATTCAATAACTGCTTCACCAAGGGTAACCGAACCACTGTTCAGCTTGTACCTTCTTGTAAATAGGTTTATGTTGAGGTCCTCATTTCCACACTAGTTTGATACCACGCGCAGATCTGCACTCATTACGTCTGATACAATGCCGTCACAATAATTACGAGGTCGTCCACAAAACCAACAGCATCGTAACCACTTTACTGTAGTTTGGTTAAGAGGTCATCCACGACGGGAGATCGGAGCTTCGGTATCTATGGACTTCGAAGTTCGCAAGGAAGCCTTCTGCATATCGCTGTGTATGTTTGAATGTACGGAGGCAAAACTCGCTTCAATATTTTTTCTCAGAGTGAGAATCGACGCCCTACATTGAACAGATTTCAGCGTAAGTATTGGTGCGCCTTTGAGATTGATTTCTTTCTTCCAAATGATTAAACTGATTTCCATAAACTCAACATCAGATAAGGCAAGGAAGCTTGCAGTAAAAAAAAAATATATTTTTCAGTACAAAGGCTGTCATCTTTGGGAACTTCTGCATGTGGTTGGCCTACCATAAAGAGGGGCCTGCCTTTAATCCAGTGGACTGCGGTACTCTGAACAATTTTAAGATCATTTTACTTAGGAATTAAAAGCTTCTCTGTATATGGATACAAAGATTAAAACGATTTTTAGACCATTTCAAGTGTGGATCGTATTTGAGATGACAATGCGCCGATACTTTTTTCTGCCTATAGAAGATATCGTTTGATTGGGCTGAAATTTTGCACACGCTTTGCTGATTCAACTGCAAAACTTGGACCAGCCCAAAGCTCTCAGCTTTTGACTCTGATCGATCAATCGCTCCAAAAACACCTAATAAAAATGGACTTTTGTCATTTTTCCGTTTTGCGGATACTGCTTACTAATTGTACAATAATTTTGGGTTATTGTTACCAAACGCTGGACCCGAGCACTAATTTATTAGTAAATTCGTTTTGAAATATGCACTTTTTTGTGAATTTCGTGGTTGGTTCTGCGCAAAAATACCATGGATGGCATAGCCGGAATTGGACTGATGAGGGTTATTTTTTCTAAGCGTATCCGAAGGCCATCAACGCGTGAAGATATTTCGCCTAACCCGCGTCTAGCGTCGGGAAGTATCGATACTTTCAAGGCTCGGGTATTTTTGAAAACACTGAGTACTTGCTTTAAATACTCGTATATACATACATATTGGTAACATTTAAGTGATTAATGTAGATATCTCACGAACTGATAGCACTTTATTCAAATTAATATATTAATCTCAAATTAAGTCAAAGGAATGGCAAACAAAACTGGGTACAAGTATTGTACTGGAAAATTATTAAATCTTGAAATAGAGTACAATGATTTTCGAATACCAGTAAATGTAAATAAAACTATGTATTTTTAAGTATCTATTCGAAACTTAATACCGAGTACTTTCAAGTACATGTATCAGAGTGATGATTGGAACAGAGTGTTTTTGAGGACTACTTAATTAATTTCGAGTTGTTTTCAGTTCTGAGTACTTTCGAGTTATTTTGCGTGTACTAAGTACTATGGAGTGCTCAGTATCGATACTTTCAAAAATAGGCCTTCAGTCAGTGGACAGCCTTTTTTAAGGAACTCCAGCTCGTTTCTAAATACTTCGCGCTTGGACAGCCTTCAGCTCTCAGCTGCTTAGTAGTGGGTCCATGCTTCATCACGGTTATCGGCGAGAGACTTCGTCTGGATTTCCATAAAATTAGGTCAAATATTACTTAATTTAAAGCATCCATTAGTGTGTAAACCCCTCAAATATGTAGGTACTTGATATCGAATTTCCGATGTAATGCGAATTCTGTAGGCTTTGTTTTCGTAGTTAAAACTTATTAAACACTTGATGTGGTATTATTTCTCCTAACTTAACTTGTTTTTAATTGAATCCAAATTTTCAACATTTTTTTCATTCTTTTCCAAAGATATTCACAAACCCACTTGCACTAAGAAGACTTACATACCTACTTAGATATGTATGTGGTAATCAAAATCAGCTATCACTTGCATACAAATTTTTAATGGAAGCATACAAATTTCAGTGACTGAATATTTTACTTCTCATTTTTGGTACTTCCGAATTTTTTTTTAGGGCACAACCTGTGTGTTTTTCCCTGATAATTCATTCAAATAAGAGTTCTTCACCACTAATTCATATTGCTTTCACTTTACTCTTGCACTTCCTTTCCTTTTTACACTATACACATACATACACTCCCGTGGTGGTCCGCACAGTTTGTGTTATAAATATTGCATTTTGTAGACTTCTAACTAACTTAAGACAACATTCCACCAAATAGTTATTTGCCAACTAATACGAGCAAGCAGTTTTTGCAACGCGACTCTCACCCAGAGACAAACGATAATAACTAACGCGAAATCGAACGCAACGCGAAAGTTCTTTGTAGATGGGCACTAAGCCGTCGTGATGCAGCGAGTTAGTTTATCGTAAAGGCAAGGCATAGGCGGCCAACTACAGCAGAATACGTACATATTTACATGCCTACGTGCATACACTGCTGGTTTACTGACGAAGGAATCCACAGTAACAACTCAGAGCGGCGGAGTTAAATCACACCAACACTTATGTACATCAGTGCATCGTTCAACTGCGTTCGGCCATCGATTTTGCTGTTCCGCTGCGTTTTCACGTTCCACGATCCGTACAACCAACTTACAGTTCACTACCAATTGGGCTTTATGCTCGACCACTATTATTAGGGCCAAGAGTTGTCGTGTCGGCCGTTTGCCATCCATTCAACAGTGCACTTGTGGTTATACAGGTACGTATGTATTAGTGTGTGTTTGAAAATGCATTCCATGCAGACGCTCTCCCTGCGCTATTCAAACTCGCGCTCTTTCTATCTCTCCCATTCCCACTCTTTTTCTCCCAGTTTCATGCAACTGCAATTTTTTATGTTGTTTTGTTTTCATTTTCTTCTACACGCGGCATCCAGTGTTGCCATTTCGGTGCTTTTGAAGCTACATTTAGCTTTATTTTTCAATGTAGCTCCGAAAATTGGGATTTAGCTCGTAGCTTTTTTTTAACTCTTTTCAAAATTATCTAGCATTTTTTTAGCTCCAGAAAGTTTCAGTTGTATTTGGTAATATATTAAAATTAAAAATCTCTAATTTCTTTGTCGAATTTTTGACTAAAATTCACTTGGCTTTGGTGAGCTCAGGCCATTTTCTATACCTTCATGTTATTCTATTTCGACTAATACTTAAAAAAGTTCCATTCCTAATGCAACTGGCGCGTAAGCAAATGGAAAATGGGCAAGTCGATTAGTTTATAGCACGTTCGCGGGAGCACACAAACTATACCGGGCAGTAATTCGAGCTCCGATGAGCTCAGACGGTGCATTCTCTCTCTCGCGGCCATGGTAGAAAAGGAAAGCCAAGACTTAAGCGTCGATAAAATAACAAATTTCAAAATGCAGTGGAAAACATACATTTGTATTCACGGGAAACTACAGACTCCACCATAAACTCTTGGATCTAGGTTAAAGAATTCAAAAATTAATTAGAAGAAAATCCTTTTTCTGAACGCGCGGGCTTTGTCTTTACCTTAAGGAGAGAAAGCAATAAAAAATTTTAGAAAACTTTTGCGAAAAAATGATTCATAACCCGAGTTTTTATGGTCAATTCAAATATATGAAATTGCAGATTTTAACAGTTTGTAAAGTATTTTTAGTTCATCGTCTAGCTTATATGTATAAGTATATGCATACATATAAGTGCTATATGTAAGTGCCGTAGCAAATAATTCGAAATGTGCATATGTACCTCATTTTCGCTGTAAAAGTTCTTTTCAGCACTCTTTATAAAATTCGTTAAGTTTTAGTAAAATTGCGGAAAATGTAAAAGCAACTTTACGTCAATAACTGCTCACCTTCAAAAAAAATTTAGCTCTTTTTTTTTCAGCTTCTATAAGTATTAGCTCTTATCCAATACTTTTCGTGTAAAATCCTGTAAAAATGTCAAACAGCAAAATTACTCTCTGACGTGAGAGTAAAAAGTGAGTAACAACAAAAAGTATGGGAACAAAAAAAAAGCATTTTTCCTGTAAAAACGTCATCCAGTGATCGCTAGACACTTTTCATGATTTTACCAGAAGAAAAAGTTCGGGTAAAATCTTGCAACTTCATTCTCTACATAACTCTCCAAAAATCGCTCTCATTTACAGGATTTTGGAGGAATTTGGAATACGGGATCATTTTTCCTGTAACTTCCTACAAGTTCGTGTAAAAACCTGTAAGTTCATGGAGTACTGGATCAGAGCTATTATTTAGCTCTTTTAGTTTTTTTTTCGACCGATTTAGCTCCAAACGAAATTTTTTTCTGGCAGCACTGGCGGCAGCTATTATTTGACAGTTGTGGAGCGCGAGAGCGCGCGACTGGCAAAATACAAACAAAATACACTCTCTGCTTTTCCATATACCTTTTCACATGTCTTTCGTAATTGCTATTTTTGCCATCACTGCCGCGTCTGCCATTATTGCTTGTTCTTCTCGTGCCTTTTGCCTTCTGCTTTTTAGATTCTATATAGTTTTGCTAATGCTGCCGACGCTGGCGCCAAAGACATAGACGCTGCCGCCGCGTTCGCGTCTCAGCCATCACTGCTCACTTTATTTCCCCTACACAGAATGAACGAACGGATGCATCGCTAGGCTGCATTGCCTACTGTTGGCTGCGCCTACTGCAGATTTTTCCTCCGCCCCATAAAATGTGTGCGCCGTACTGTAAGCCCGCACTTATGTACATACATATGTATGTATGTATTCAAACATATACATTACACACAAATATGCACATCTCAATTTTGAGCTATGTATGCATATACACATATACCTGCATATGTACATACATAGTCTGTATGCGCCTTTATGTAGTATTTTCATTCACTTATGTACATACATTCATCTGGTGCTGCATGTAGCAAAGTGATTTCCACTTTTTCTTCGGCACAAATTTTCACTGCTTTTTCACATGCTACATTTATGTCTTTGCATTAGCAATTCACTAGCTTCACGTTTTTCACAAAATTTCTTTTTATTTATTCACTAGATTTTTGTATTTTGTTTATAAAAATCTGCTTATTTTATCGCACAACAAAACACACACGAAATTTGTTCCCATTTCCATCGCTCGCCGCAGCACAATAACTACAAACTGCCCATTTGGGTTATTCTCAGGTTTTCTTTGCTCGCTTCGTTTGCCTATTTCTGACGTTTCGTCTTGTTCGCCGCGGTCGGCCGCTGCCAATGTGTGGCTGTTGTTGTCGCTGTCGCTACTGTTGCAACACAATGCGGCTGGCCGCCGCTTTGACATAAGAGCGAGCACGGCTAAACACACGCTCTTTCTTGTCAGCCGTTTCGATTCTCTCGAATGTATGTCATTCAATGTGGTTGTTATTGTTGTCGCGTTTATGTGCTTGAAAGCGCAAGCGCTTTTTCATGACACACAGCATTGCCAGCGTGAAAATTATGGTTATATTATTTAAAATTAAGAGAGTCATAAATACTAATATAAACAAGTAATTTTTAAACAAAAAACACAACCGACTTCAATTCTTATATACAAATTTAGGGTTGCCGTTGATTTTTTCATGATCCAATGATCGGATCTAAACGAAATTAATATGGGACCACCTGTGAGTACTACCTTTCTGAGGGAAAAAGAATGATTGAAATCGATCGACGTGGTCCAAAGTTATGCGGTAACATGTATAAAAGAAAGAGAAAAAACAAGTAAGAAAGTCTAAGTTCGGACGGAGCCGAACATTAAATACCCGGTATGTTTTAAGCCTTTTCGAAAGCTACCGCTACATGGTAATTTTGAGTAAATTAACGTCCTTAAATTTCGAAATATTGAAGTTTCAGGCATTTCTGAAATTTACCGTTATATGAAAAGCGGCCGTAATTTGAGTCCGATTTCAATAATTTTCAACGCTTTGCTTCTATGTGGCAAGTACAATAACCATACCAAGTTTGGTATAAATTGGTACAACAGTTACTGAGATACATATATGTGATCATAAGTGGGCGCTGCCATGCCCATTTTCCAAAATTTTATCATAGACTTATTTCTTGATAAAGAGTTGTTGAAAGCATTAATTTTTAATAAATTAGCTTTAATATTTACTGATTTATCGAAGATTTCCTATTTCTCTAAATTACCGTTATTTGGGATGTGGGTGTGGTTATTGCCCGATTTTTAAAATTTTCGGCCATTTGGTATGTTGTACCAAGGCCAGCAACTGTGCCAAGTTTGGAAGTAATTGGTGTAGCGGTTACTAAGGTATACACATGTAAACATAAGTGGGCGCGGCTACGCCCATTTTCCAAAAATTAATAATGTTCTTACTTTTTGTCTAAAACTTATTGTAAATGTCAATTTTGAGTTACTAAAATATCACAGTTTTCGTATTTCTGCAAAATTACCGTTATATGGGAGGTAGGCGTGGTTATTATCCGATTTTGCCCATTTTTAATACCATCCGTCCTACGCCCGAAAGAAGTGGGCGTACCAAGTTTCGTTAAGATATCT
>NW_023460327.1:0-38591 GCF_013731165.1 Rhagoletis pomonella | reverse complement strand
CGAGTATATTTGGGAAATCCCTCAAGGTTTCGAGGATAATCGTAACAGTATCATAACCATAAACAGCTGATTTTTCGTAGCCAACAATGTCGATGTTTCCAGGCGCGGAATAAGACGCCGAAAATGGGTAATGGTCGTAGTATATTTTTTCACTAAATTCTTAAAACTCAACAGCAGATCATATTAAAATATGTACATCAAATTAGAGGTAATAACTTGTAGTTTCTAAATAATATAAATTTCTTTTGCATTTATTACGCAATTTAAAAAAAACATGCTATTTTATGAAAAAATACGATTTTTTTTTTTCGTTTTTTACTATTTCTCGGGAAAAGGCATATAAATCATGCACATCAACTGAAAGATAAGTTAATTGTCTTAATTTAAACATTATTAGTTTTCTAATTGGTTATGTAGTTATAAGATATTAATATTTAAAAAATAAAAAAGATTGTAATTAAACATTTTATATCTTGATTTATTTTGGAACGAATTTCCGTTATCCCTTGTCAAGCTTGGTTTGCAGACAAACCGGTTTCGTCGTTGTACCATCTTCAGTGACATTCTGCGTTCTGTCTGGCTCGAGTTTTTATCCTTAATTTATGTTCATTTATCTTAGGTTATGTGATTTTCATCGATTATTACCCTACAAGAATTGTGTGATGGAAACTACATTCTCATTTATCTTACTAACACATTTGCAAATTTTGCGTTGGTTAAAAAGAGACCATTAAATATGGCCATAAGTTGGAGGAAGCCGGAAGATCACATGTACACAAATGTTTACATCAGATTTTTCACACTGCCCTTTAGAATTTGATAGAAACTTGTAGGTAGCCAGTGACAGAAATCTCTATCAGTCTTGCCACTCAAATGATAGTCACTGTTCTTGCAGGGTAATTATTGGACATGCCGTGGTGTCCTTTTTTTAGAAGCAGGCACTAGTAGGTTTGCCAACATATTCTAGCAAATTTATGCAAAAAAACATGCCGGCAGTGAAGGAGTAAAAGTTCTTAATCGTGAGAGCGTCGAGCGTCTAGCAGCTGCCACTTAAACTTTGCATATGTTTTATTATTTTAGTTAATATTGAAACTTTGTACGATTTTTAGTTGTTGTTATACTTACTTTTGTTTTTATACTTATTTTTATAATAGCCATGACAGATTCTATCCTCTTTTTATTTTACATCTACCCCATTTCTTCCCTTTCCTTCTATTTGTACTTTGCAGCTGACTGTTTCGCAATCCTCCCAAACTGTGATCCATATGACTAGTACCTTGTGTAGATACACTAACAGTGATAATATTAGGTTAGCTCTGAAACTTACGTGCGAAAATAATAATGGGTTCAATATTTGCCACTTTAATGCTCGAAGTTTATCGATTGATAAACTTGAATATTTAAAGTTTTTGTTAAGGGAAATAAATATTGATGTGGTATGTGTAACTGAGACATGGTTCAAACCTTGTATTGCTAACTCTGATTATGCTCTTTGTGATTTTTCATTGTTAAGGAATGATAGGTCCACTGGTCATAGAGGGGGTGGCATTGCCATTTATTTCAAATCCAGTCTTAAATGTAAAGTCGTTCATAAATCTGTCTGCCCTGAAACAATTGAAAGTCTTTTTGTAGAGTTTAGTGATAATGTTGTACCACTATTTTTACAAAAATATCTGAACTGTCCTTGAGCTATGTAAATGTCCTCGTCTGTGGTGATTTTAATGTCGATCTTCTCCTGGATAATGTTTTACAAAAATATCTGAACTGTCCTTGAGCTATGTAAATGTCCTCGTCTGTGGTGATTTTAATGTCGATCTTCTCCTGGATAATGTTAAATGTAGGCAATTACTAAAAAACTTTACCAATTGTGGATTAACTGTCGCAAACGAATTTGCAACACGTTTTGCTCCTCACTGCAAGCCAAGCATGTTAGATCTCTTTGGTGTAAGCGATGTTAGCAAAGTTAGCCACGTAGACCAATTTTCCTTAGATGGAGTCTCTGACCATGAACTAGTATTTTTAACTTTTAATATTGAATTTAACAAAGAATTGTCAGTTACCAACCTGACGTTCAGAGATTTTAAATGTATTGATAAAATAGCACTGAATGCCGAAAGTATATCACTGGAATGGAACTCTTGCTGGTTCTTCTCGAATTTGGATGATAAACTAGATCACTTTAATAAACTGGTAAAATACTTGTATGATAAATATGTCCCTCTACGTACTATAAAAGTGAATAATTATAAGAGACCGTGGTTCGCTAAGCACATTCTTAATCTTATTAAGGATCGAAGTAAGGCCTATAAATATTGGAAGCAATATCCTTCAGACGAGCGTTGGAATGCATATAAGAATTTGAGAAATAAAGTAGCTAAAGAAATACGTTACAGTAAAAGAGTCTATCTGGAAAATAAGCTTGATACAAAATTACCCTCCAGAACATTGAGGAAAAATTTGAAATCTATAGGAGTCTGTAATAAAGATTCAAAACCTTGCGGTCTTGGTGCGGATGAGATGAACCATTATTTCATTGGCGCCAATAATAAACTTACGAATTCGCACTCGTTCAGTTTTAATCAAAAGTTGGTTTGCAAACCCTCATGTGAATTTTCTTTTAATACAGCCAGTGAGGACGATGTTGTAAAGAATATTTTTGCTATCAAGTCAAATGCTACTGGTATAGATGGTCTCATTCTACGTTTCCTTAAGCTGATTATCCCTTACATTCTCCCGACACTTACACATATCTTTAATTTTGCCTTAACATCATCCTCCTTTCCAAACCTTTGGAAGATTGCAAACATTATTCCTGTTCCCAAAGGCGAGTCTTGTGACTCTCCCGAAAACTGCAGGCCTATTAGCATTTTACCTGTTTTAGCCAAAGTTTTTGAAAAATTTATTTCGTCCCAGATAGTTCTACATTTGAATAATCATAACTTGTTGAGTGAGGCCCAATCTGGTTTTCGGTCAAGTCACAGTTGTTCTACAGCGGTTTTGAAGGTAATGGAAGATATTCGTCCTGCTTATGATGACAAACTACTCACTATCCTGGTGCTATTAGATTTTTCTAAAGCCTTTGATACCGTAAAGCATGACATTCTTCTTGCAAAATTGAAGTACTATTTTGGTTTCAACTCTACTTCGCTTAAGTTTATGGAAGCGTATTTATCAAACAGGTACCAACAAGTGCAATGTGGAGAAACAATTTCTTGTCGCAGGAAAATTAATTCCGGTGTACCGCAAGGCTCAATCCTGGGTCCTATACTCTTTAGTATATTTGTAAATGATATTGTTCACTGCTGTCAAAATGTTTATATTCACCTGTATGCCGATGATACACAGATCTACTACTCGCGACCAATTGGACTTGGGGAAGACCTTGTGTTTCGGTTAAATGAAGATCTAAGGAGAATAGAGATCTGGGCCGAAACAAATAGCCTCTGCTTAAATGCTGCCAAAACGCAGGTTATACCTATATCACCTCATTCTTTTGATCTGAGTTGTCTATCGCCAATTATATTTGGGCAAACTGAGTTAAAGTTTCGATATGTTGTGACTAATCTGGGCTTTAAAATTAATTCTCGTTTGACTTGCACAGATCATATCAACCACTGTATCTCTAGAATATACTTTATTTTAAAAAACCTTTGGCATACATGTTACTGCCTACCAAATAATACAAAATTGAAGCTAGTTCAGTCACTTATCGTTCCCCATATCGCGTATTGTGAAATACTGTATGGAAATCTTGATTATGAGTCGAAGAATAAATTAAGCGATCACGATGGATACTAAACTGGTATCATTCGACATAAAAGATCTATACCCATCGATACCAATAACGGAAACAATAGATATCGTATTCAAAATACTGATTGAAAAAACAGGAAACAGAGAAATCGCCGTAGAGATAACTAATACACTCAGAACGACGTTGCATCAAAATTACTTCAAATTTAACAACAACATATACATGCAAACAAACGGGCTAGGCATGGGCAACCCCACATCGGCGATCCTTATGGAGGTATTCATGCAGAATTTGGAAGAAAGGTACGTGGAGTATCTTACATCACAACTAGGAGCGACGTTCTACGCCAGATACGTAGATGACATCATATGTCTTATAACAAAGAAAAATGAAGGACAGATATTGGAATACCTCAACAAACAGCACAGCAATATAAAATTCACAATGGAAGAAGAAAAGCAAGGAAAGCTAAATTACTTAGATCTGACGATAAAAATAAATAAAAGCACCAGCAGTCTGCAATATGAAATTTTTAGGAAGCCCACAGCCACAGATACAATAATACATAATACATCGAACCATCCTCATCAGCATAAAAAAGCCGCTTTTAGACAGATGATCAATAGAATTGAGCGAATACCACTAACAAAAGAAGGATACTACAAAGAACTGAACGCAATATATGCCATAGCGGCTAATAACGGATACAAAAGAGATCTGGTAGAAGAAATCCGAAGGGAGCACAAAAACAAAAAGCCAAACAAAGAAGAAAACAATAACAAAAATTGGGCGGTATTAACCTATACTGGAAAGTCAACGTACAAACTTGCAAAGCTGTTCCAGAAACACAACCTTCGCACATCATTCAGAACAAATAACAACGTGGGACGGATACTACGGAACACCACAAATCAAGAAGATCCATTGGATAAACAAGGAGTCTATAAACTAACTTGCAAATGCCAGCATAGTTACATAGGTCAAACAGGACGTAAAATAAAAACAAGATTCCGCGAGCATATAAGAGACTATAACAAAAAGACACAGAAACCGAGCGCAATACCAGAGTCAAATTTTGCTAACCACATGTTTAACAACAAATGTTCACCAACGCAAATAAGAAAGGCAGCGAAACTACTGCATGTACAACATAAAGGCCAACGACTAAACGTCCTAGAAAATATGGAAATATACAAACTAAAAACCTTCGACGGCAAAATAATAAACGAACAAACAAATACCGCATCGGATGTTATATTCGAACCCTTAAAATTGATTTACGAAAAAAAGAAAAATGACAACAAAACAACAGGCATGGACACTCCGAACACACCAAAAACCACCACCAGGGCAAAAATCACTGACTTTTACCTACCTGCAGGCAAAAACCATACAGCGACAACATAATGCATGTTAATATCGAAACAGCGAAGATGAACCTATTACCTGCTTCAAAAAATGGGCACCATGGCATATCTAGTAATTAATCATCGACGAAAATCACATTACCTAAGATAAATGAACATAAATTAGGGACAAATCTCGAACCAGACAGAACGAAAAATGACACTGAAGATGGCACAACGCCGAAACCGGTTTGTCTGCAAACCAAACTTGACAAGGGATGACGGAAATTCGTTCCAAAATAAATCATTAAAAGGAGCTTTAAATAATGCTGCCAGGTTTATATATTGTAAGAAAAAATTTGACCATATATCATTGTTCACTGTAAATATTCTCGGTTATAGCATCGAAAGTTACTTAAATTATCGCAATGTTTTATTCTTATTCAAACTGATCAGAAACCGCAAACCAGTATACCTATACCGTAAATTAAAATTTGTTCAATCGTCTCGTACCTGTAATATTGTTTTCCCTAAATACCAAACGTTAGTAGCCTCAAGATTATTTTTTGTTAGTGCTATCAGAATATGGAATTCACTACCAAATTCAATTAAATGTGTAAGTTCGATTCAATGCAGCAGTTGCAACTCCACTCAAAAATTAACTATCCACTTCCCATCCTCTGTCTTTTCAAGTTTTCTGTACGTCTTCTATCCCTTAGTGTTAGTTATAATATAGCAAGAATGATATGTAGTTCATATACTTACTTATATTATTGTCTTAGCTTAAGTTTAATCTTGTAATTGACATTTTTGTTATTAGTACGCTTAAAGACTTCGAGTTTTACTGTACTTACAAAGTAAGTAAATGAAATATGTAAATTTAATTTAATTCTAAGATATTTGTAGTACTTCTTCAAAAAAAGTTGAAAAAATATGGTACACTTCAAATATATATAGTATTTTATTTAAAAGAAAAAGTAAAAACGATTTTAAACTGATGGCAAATGAAATTATTTTAAGTAAATTTGTTAATTCTTTCTCAGTTATGTTACCATTTTTGATTATAACCTCTTTTGCTTATAAACTCACCATGACCTTTTACTTTAAAGAATATTTCATTTAATATTGTTAGTTCAGAATGAAGGGCATCCATTTTAATAAAAAAAAATCGTGCAAATTACTGAAATATATTTATATTTATGATTGAAGAAATATAGTACTTTTGCTTCCTATATTTTTTCTAAACAGTATATACGTAGTACGCCGACCGGAAAAACAGTACAAGACTATATATTATAGTACGGCTGGCAAACCTAGGCACTAGGTCCTTTTTCGGTGTCTCGATATTAGCATCCGTTATGTTGTCGCTGTATGGTTTTTATCTGCAGGTGGGTAAAGTCGGTGATTTTTGTCCTGGTGGTACTTTTTGGTGTGTCCTGTTGTTTTGTTGTCATATTTCTTTTTTTCGTAAATAAATTTTAAGGGTTCGAATATAACATCCGATGCGGTATTTGTGTTTTCGTTTATTACTTTGCCGTTAGAGGTTTTTAGTTTGTATTTTTCCATTTTTTATAGTACGTTTAATCGTTGGCATTTATGTTGCTTTGCTGCCTTTCTTATTTGCGTTGGTGAACATTTGTTGTTAAACATGAGGTTAGCAAAATTTTACTCTAGTATTGCGCTCGGTTTCTGTGTTTTTTTGTTATACACCCCTATTCTGCAACACTTTCGTATTCGGATCTTGCTACGAATTGTGGAAATAGTATGCTGCAATCCGAATCTATTTTCGAGCTTTCGAAATTCGTAACAATGGCATGCCTAAAAACGAACAAGTAAGAAATTGACAGCTTTTTTGCGTAATTTTGTACGAAAATAATTCTGTGTCGGAAGCGAGATAAAATATGTAAATTGATGTGTGTTTGCAGGAAATAATAGTGGTATTATTTTAAACAGATATATTTGCCTTTCGCATATACGTATAATTTAATCCACTGCTATGTATCAACGAACAAAAAAGAATGTTTGTTGCCCCTTACACTTTCAAAAAAAAATTGAATTTTTAAATTTGTGAGCACACCTATGTTTTATATATAATTTTATTCGTAATCTAAAAAAAATAAGATAAAAAAAATTAAAAAAACAATTTTTATTGAGCTCGAGGCCGTTTTTTAAAGAAAATTTATTGTGGAAAAGCAACAATAATTTGAAAAAATGGTAGAAGTGATAGCTATTTCGGAAATCACCACATTTCCTCATCAGACTTCTTTCAGTAGGCTTCGAACCGACGATCCCACTGACTCAGCCAGTTGCCTATGCACCGTGCTAAGTACGCCTTGTAAATTATCGTTTGCTTTTTTCCACACTAAGTAATACCAACTATCAGAATATTTGTCGGAAAAAAGTTACCACTCTCGAAATATTCTGACTAAAAGAAGGAGCATCATTAAAAGTAGTAAATCAGGGTTTTTACACACTTCTAGAGAAAAATTTTTTGAAACATTTTACAAGTATATGTAATTTTATAATGACTAGCAGTTATAGAAAAATTAGATCGTTTCGACGTATTTTCCAAATGTGCCTTCAATTAAGGTGTTTTTGGAATAAAAATTACGCTCAAGATAGCAGAATATTTTATCTTTAAAAGTTAGTTTATTCTGAAAGCACACCTCTTGCTAAGGTATCAAATTATTCGTAATTGTTTGTAGAATATAATACATACTTAAAATGTTCTTAAAATTAAATGCTTCAAAACCTATACGCGATAAACCCAAAATTTTGAAAATTGTGAAATGTAGAGTTACAGACTTTGAGTTACTTGCCATTTCGTTATTTTTTAAGACACACTTTTCTTACCTACTACATATGAAGTATACACATAAGTGCTAAATGCCCATTAAATTTCAAGTCAGAATATGGTGTGCTTCAAAAGTTATGACATAATTAATTTTGCCCCTCTTAATAATTACATAAAAAATTCACTTGTTTTCATTATTATTTTTTAATCTAAACACCTATAATTCAAAAGTTATGCAGCAAATTGATCCAGATTTTTTTTGAGGCTTCTAATATACGTCAATGAATTACATATTTCCAAAAGCAACCAGCTTGATTTAGTTTATAACTGTGAAAATAAGGCTAAATAACACAAAGGCTACCTGTTTTTTAGATTTGCCCATATGCACAATAAATGTGTCGGCAACACAGAAGGAGAATTCTACTTAGTAAGGGTTATAGCCCAGTTATTCATACTTGCTATACCATTTTTACGTAAAAATCAAAACCCAACAGAATTCTACATGTTAAGTGCTATGCGTTGGCTAACCGCTTAGACTGTGTTTATACACGGAAACTTTTGTCGACGGATTTTTCACAGTCCCTTTTGGTGTTGCTCGTTTCATTTACACACGGCGATTTGTGTGTATGCAATTGTTGTTGTCAGCCCTGAATAGCGGTTCAATTTACACAGACGAACGAGAGCACAAAGCGTGTTGCCCGAGCATGAGCAACTCGGTGCCCCTCTCCTTTCCTCGTCACGCTCTCTCCCACAAACGTCGAGTTGCGGCAACAAAAATCGCCGTGTGTAAATGAGCACTTACACGCAAAGCCCGTTTAACAAATTCTTATGTGACAACTCTCATGCAAAGCTAAGTATGCATAACTGGCCTATTATAATCCCTAAGCGCGGCGGAAGACAGAAGCAAGCGCAGCAGGTCGTGGAAAGTTCTTGTTTTCAATGTCTTGGAAGAAGCTGTTATTGCATTAACTGGATTGAGAACCAGTTCTTCAGGCATAGGAGGAGTTATGGCTTGTGGTTTAGCAATTCAACCTGAAGCTGACATAGATGCGTCCAGGGTTACTATGCCCGACAACTTCGCATATCTTTGTGAATTCATTTCCATAGCGTGTATAATTGCAAATGCAATAAAATCCATCTTTTTATTCAAAACTAGCCAATGCCCGCTTGCTTCGCGGCTCCTAATAAGAACTTTTGCGTTGGCAAATGCAAAAGAGCGTTTAAAAGCAAAAATAGTCTTTAAAGTCAAAAGTTTTAGTTTAAGTTGAAACCACTAAAGTGCAGTATCCTCCTCACACACAGGCCAAGAATAGTAACGCTGTGATACCATATCGATGACAGAGCGGAAGATCAATCTATCTCGGCAGCCAGTTCAAAAACATTGAGGCTGCTATTTTTTTCTCCATTTTCACTATTTATCACCATTAAAATGGGCTATTTACCACGGTTGTTGCGAATATTATTCCAAAATAAAAGTCCTTTCCGGATAATAACCAAACGGCCTGTCCAAATTAAACAAATTTGGTATCATATGAAAGAGGACTGAAATAGCTTTTAAAGGGAAATAACGAACGACCTCTATTTATATATTTTTTTTAAATTGAATACTAAAGAAATGCATATACCTGACACAAGGTTTGTTCTATGGTTATTAATTAACTTTTATTGTTGAAATATTTTTCAATATGTGGCTTTCCTCGCTTAGACATTTCAGTGCTAAAGCTATTTAAGTCCTCTTTCATTTGATACCAAACTTGCTTAATTTGGATAAGCGGTTTGTTTATTATCCGGAAAGGACTTTTATTTCGGAATAATATTCGCAACAACCCTGCTATTTACCACCAACAATGCAAGCAAATTTCGACAGCTGCTATTGTTGCATAACGCCACCTGAGGATACTAAAATTTAGGCTAATCTATTTTTAGCGAAAAGCCGATAAAATGTAAGCTTTCGCATTTTAGCATATTTTAGCTATAACGAAAGTTAGAATCCGGCTGCTGGTCGAAACAGTTGGCTTTTTGATTTCGAAAAGCACTTCATCAGTAAGAAACGCAATGTTTTTAGATCTAAATATTTCAGCATCCTTTCCAAATTGTTTTCCACAATTTTCGTCTTTCATTGATAAATGACTGCAAAAAAGAAGCGTTTTTTCTTCGAAGAGTTTCATGGAAGTTTCGCAAATAACAGCACCAACTTTTTGCAACATGGTTGACTTTTCTTTTTTCGAACATCCAGCAGTCAAACTTCAAACAACTCGCCTTTTGTAATAGCATAGTAACCCAGAAAAAAAGACTTTCTTTAAAACGGCTAAAAACGGCGGCTTAAGTAAAAATAAAATTAAATAACTACATCTCAATTTATTTAATTCCTTTTCCCTTTTGTTTGCCGAAAGTTAACAAAATTGTAAAAGCTTACCTAAAATCGTAAATGGCAATAAATCAGAAAATTTTTGAGGTTATGCAACGAAGTCTATTTTTTGCATACAAATGATAAAAAGTCACTTTTTTAATTGGGACATAGGTACTCACTTGTATTTTTGTTTGCCATTTAAAACGTTCCTTTAATTATTCCAACTTTATAAAAAAATTCACTTGAAACTTAAGAAATAAACAGGATGCGCAAACAACGTGTCAATAACGTTTTGAAAGTGTAACTTTGTGTGATTGCTGCCTAACGGTGTTTTCATCTTACAAAAACAAAGTGAAGTTTTTGTTATTTTGAAGTAGTCCTTACAGATTGGCAACAAAAAATAATGTAAAACTGCGTTTACGAAATTGGACTTTCGCACAGCCAAATTAATCATTTGACCTAATGTGCACCTGTGAGATCTCTGCCAAGCATGCGTAATATTTTTCTATGATCTTGCAACTACAACATAGGTCCAATGCGAAAACCAATAAAAGTCCTTAAAAGGAAACTCAAGAGCCCTGATGTGCGTTTTCTGTTGTAAATTCGACTTTTATAAATAACTCTACTTCAGCACCACCTAGCAAGTCTTCGAGTAGCATATAATAAGACCATATATGTAAGGTATAACTAATGTGACCAATTATTTCATAGCTCAAATAAGTACAGGTAGGTTGGGTTTCCTTTAGGCTCTCCCGAAGAGCCCCACCTCTTTCGTGTTTCAGGAATATGAGGCGGACCGATTGGACCAAATATAAAATGGAGCCCTAGACGCTTCGCTCGGTATGCACGGCATACCGTTAACAACTGAGGAAGCGCATCCTCCAGCGACAAAGTCTGTTTCTCTCGGTGATCTGGACTCATCGTCAAAGATTGATGAAGCCGTAGACCTTGTCACCAAAGCCTGCGACACAGCATTTAAAGCTTCCTGCCCAGCAACACATCCAAGGGGCAAAAGGAGACCCCAATGGTGGAATCCGGAGATCTCCTCCCTGAGGCGAACCAGCAGGAAGCTTTTTAATCTAGCGAAACAAACTGGATCTTGGCAACCCTACAAGGATGACCTGAAAGCCTTTAACATGATTCAATAATACAAGGTTAGATAATTATTGACAACTGCGGTTTGACACTCTCTTACAAAAGGTTGCATTTACGAAGGACAGAGAAAGGGCAAGAATGCAATCCCTTGTTGCGAAAATGGTAGTAGAAAAGTACGAAAAGTAGGCAATTAGTAGGGAAATTCCTTTTGTAAATTCTAATGTATTTGCAGGAAATCTGGCATTTTAAATGAAATGTTGAACGTAATATTGATATATCTACGTGAATTACGTAATTTATATGCTATTTAGCCGAATAAAAACTGAAAAATGACTCAAAATTAAAATAAGACCACTATGAGATTGATGTAAACATCCCATGCTTATGTTTTCATCAGTAAAATATGCTTCATATGCATATACAAATAAACATATTGCACAAAAGCTTATACTTTTATTTCACACCAAAGCTACACTGTTTCCATGTAAATTTGCAAAGAAGCAACACGGTGCCACTGCTAAGGGAGCGGTGCGAGAGAGACAACTCTCAGTTTATCGAACCTTGTATTATTGAATCATGGCCTTTAAGAGTTCAGTACGAACAGCTCAAAGGGAATCTTAGAAAACTTTCTGCGGCAACATTGAGGAACCTCGAAGGGCAACCGACTACGGAAGGTCCTATCAAAAGCTCCAGTTGCCCCAAACTATATCCAAAAACCTGATGGTGAATGGACCTCCTCTTGCAGCGAAATGCTAGATGTTCTCATGGACACCCACTTCCCGGAGTGTACAACAGAACCAAAGGCAGACGCGACAAATCAGATGACTTATCTTCCACAGCACTCAGTGGAGAGCATAGTGCAACAAGAAAAGGTGAAAAGGGCGATCAAGACCTTCAAACCATATAAATCTCTCGGGCCGGCGGCATATTCCCTGCCGAAATTCAGCAGGCAGTCGACCTTTTATGCTCACTGCTTTCTGAGATCTTTAAGGCCTGCCTTCGCCTTTGTCACATTCCTATAGGATGGACAAAGGCTAGGGTAATCTTCATACCGAAAGGTGGAAGGGTCTCTCACGTCAAACCCAATGACTTCAGACCAATAAGCCTAACGTCCTTTCTTCTTAAAACTCTAGAAAGACTTCTTGACGCCCACATCAGACAGCGCCTTTCTTCTGAGGACGTGTCGGAGTGTCAACATGCTTATTCTAAGGGCAAATCCGTGGACACTGCGCTCCACGAAATAGTGTCCAAAATTGAAAAGGGACTCGCCTTTAAGGAATTTACCTTAGGCATCTTTCTTGACATAGAAGGCGCCTTTAACAATATTCTTCCAGAGGCCGTGGTGGGCTCACTTTCCCAAGTGGGGCTGGAGCGGCTTCTGGTGGAGCTTATAAGCCTTCTTCTTGAAAGAAGAATTATCTCGTCAGAGTTGGGGGGCGCGTCGATAACCAGGCATGCAACGAGAGATACTCCTCAAGGAGGAGTTTCTCCCCCCTACTCTGGAACCTTACAGTAAACTCAATTCTGATGAGACTGCAGAGTACCGGCTGTCACGTCGTAGCGTATGCCAACGACATTGCACTCACAGTCACGGGCAAGCATCTCCAAACGCTAAGCGAACTTTTGCAAAGCGCTCTGTGTCTCGTGAACAGCTGGTCGAGGGAGTGTGGACTTAAAGTTAATCCCACCAAGACCGAAATGATACTTTTCACGAGGAAATATAAAATACCGTCTTTTCAGCCCCCCTCCCTAAACCGCCCTGTACGCCTGTAAAGCGGCGGTAGGGAAACGATGGGGTCTGAAACCACACATAATACACTGGATGTATACGGTGGTTGTCCGACCCATCCTTTTCTATGGGATTACCGTATGGTTGCCGGCTCTAGAAAAATCCACTTACAGAGGCATATTGGTCCGAGTTCAAAGGGCGGCAACCATGTAAATCACGGGTGCCCTGCCCTCTACTTCCAGTAGGGCTCTGGAGACTGTTTTGATTCTTCTCCCTACCGACCTCTACGGTAGATATCAGGCCAGCTGCAATGTAACTAGACTGAATACAGCTCATACATGGAGAGACCATAGGTTCGGTCACTCAAAAATTCTGAGCTCCATTCCAGCAACCTTACGTAAGCTGGATTGCATTAGTCCACATCTCTGCTTCGAAAATAGGTTTTCTACCAGAATTCCAGACAGAAGCAACTGGGTAAATTGCTCGGACTTAGATCCAGGATCTACCGCCATATTTACGGACGGGTCAAAGCTCGACAATAAAGTTGGAAGCGGAATCTACTCCAAAGAACTCTCGCTAAACCTAAGCAAGCGGTTCCCTGATCACTGTAGCGTTTTTCAGGCGGAATTAACAGCCATAAGGGAGGCCGCCCTATGTCTTAAAAGTGGCATAAATTGTCCACAATCCGTCACTATCTACTCTGACAACCAAGCAGCGATTAAATCTTTGCAGTGCAGTAACACTTCCTCAAAGGTGGCTGCCGAGTGCAGAAGTACCCTAAACGAGAGAAGTACCCCTAACGTGGTATGGGTGCCCGGGCACAGTGGAATACCGGGAAACTGCGTGGCAGATGAGCTGGCGAGGGGGGAAACTGAACTACGCTCAACAAACTCTGCGCTCGATGCAGGCGTTCCCCTGTCCTCGAGTAAGCACCAACTGAAATCTATTTTCATTAAATTGGCCAACGAACGTTGGGCGAAAGAACCAACATGTTCTGTTACAAAACAGATCTGGCCAATTATAAACGAAAAACTATCTAAAACTCTCATACAAATCGACCGCCCCATTATTACCACAGTTGTAGGTATAATTACAGGACACTGCTTAATGGGAGCGTATGCTAGGCGAATGGGTTATCCCGCAAACGATTTCTGTCATGCCTGCAGGGACGAGGAGGAGGTGGGGAGTGTAGAACACTATCTCTGCCACTACCCCGCCCTGACAAGACCAAGACTTGCTATTTTTAGTCAACATACTTTTCGGTGTTTAGCCGATCTCGACTCTGTGGACGTCCGCGACCTTCAAAGATACGTTAAGGTCACACGATGGTTCTATCATTTGGGAAACTAGGGGAAAGGAACAAGAGCTCATTCATAGTGGCATCACAATGGGTCAAAATGGCCTAAGTGTGTCTCTGGCGTTCCGTGCGAAGTGACAATCACCGTAACCTAACCTAACCTACCTAGGTTGGGTTAAATTAACGACGCGAGCTGATTACGAAATTTCGAATGCAGCTCATTTCGATCCCTGAGAGCTCAGTGTTGGTTCAGAAGTGCGAGCGAAATCTTAGCCTCGCGAGGGTTGGACAGTCTAAAAGAAAGTGTGGAGATGATTCCACTTCATCTTCCTCTTGACAGCTAATAAAAAAGGACAGTTGAAATTCCTAGTCTCACCGCATGAATACCAATCGCACAATGGCCTGTCAGAACCACATAATTAGCCCTTGAGAGGGCATGTGTTTTAAAGTGCCCTATAAAAATATTTGCTGCAGCAGAGAAACATCTTCTTTTAATTTTTTATGTCACAAAAGGACCCGGTTTCCCTTAGCCTAATAGCTGGCGCCGTGTTCAACATATGTATGTTAAGCGCCAGTGTAAGTGTGGTTCCTAATGCTCAGTTAATTCCTATTTTACAAGTGTAGCGTTCTCGAGTGAGTTCCACCAGATAAGGGCTCCTTGAAACAATATATGCTTTAATCTGGTTTCCTAGAGCTTATGAATTAATTTAGGCGAGAGACCTCACATTTTACCGATAGCCCCCCTTCAGCAGAACAAGGCAACCGAAAACTTTCTTGCCCTTTCCACAATATTAGGCTTCCACGACAGCCGCCGTTGATCGCCCACCTAGTTACCTGGTTCAGTTAACTTTGAGCGAGATCAAAAAGGGTGTATAGAAATCGTCCCTTAACCAAAAGTTTCACATCATCTACATAGGCAATCACCCGACAGCCCAATTTTTCCAGTTCCTCTAGAAGGTCGTTTACAACAGCAATGCAGAGCAGGGGAGAGAGAACACCACCTTGTGCAGGCGCTGTACCACTTCACGGCGACTGTTCTGTCACGAAGTAAGCTGTAGATAAGCCTTAGTCGGTTGGTTTCAACCTCCAGATTATGAATATACTTAACTATTGCCTTTGGAGTGACATTGTTGAAGGCCCCTCTTATGCGTGAAGGGTTCCTCTGACCAATTTACCAATATGTGCAGAGCGGTATTCACCGACCTTTTCTTGCAAAAAGCTCTTGAAAGACAGTCACGGGGTATCGAGTTTCTTATGTGTAGGTCTATCAGTCTCTCTAGCGTTTTTAGCAAAAACTAAGAGAGACTGATTTGCTTTAAATACCTAGGGGAAACCTGTGCGGCCTTCGGGATGAACGCAACACTGACTACCTTCCAAGCCTTGGGGATGTGTAATTGCACGACACCTTCAGATGCCTTTGCAGCTGCGCAGGTATGATGCCATCAGTCCCCGGCGACTTTAATGGGTTGAACAAATTTATCGCCCAGGCCACGTGACGATCGTTCTGAATATCGGAGAAGTGCAGGACCTGGGGGAGATTCTGAAACCAGTTAGCCACAATTTTCGAATCGCTATTGCACTTTTTGACGCAAAAACATTTATATCATGAAGCACAAAATATTCCAAAGAAGTACATTTGACTGTACTTCGAGGTACGAAGTACAAGAGCGAAAAAAGAAGTACTGTACTTCTGAAAGAAGTACAGTTGGTCACATTAGGTATAACCTCCGACAATTTGACGGAACTCTATTCAGTGGTTTTTGAGTTTAGTCCGAACAACGAAAACAGCTATCATTTTGTGTATATAGGTATGTAGATAGACAATCTAAAATGAATCTCATAAAAACCAAAGCTTCAAACTTTGTGCTAAATTAAAAAAAAAAATCTTCAAAATTTTCACAAATTGTACCTTTTACCAAAACTTAAAAACAAAGTTACAGTAATTCAGTGGGATTTAGAAATCTTGGAGAAAATGGTTCCCAATCGAATGACACCATGCTAAGTTTCAATTCCCCAGCGTAAATGGTTTTAGAGATATAATGGTTTTTTACTTTTTAGTTTGTATAAGAATTTTACGAATATCCCGACCCCAGCGCCACATACCGAGTAAATTTTTGGTCGGAATATTTATTTTCAAGGTGCTGGCATATGTTCCAAATATGAACCAAATCGGTGCAGCCGTTTAGTAATGAAATACAATGTACAGAAAACTATATGAAATTGTAAAACCGTGACGTCACAGATTTCTTAATTATTTGGCAGAAACAACAAAAAGCTTTAATTTTTTTTTAGCCTTTAACCTTTCACACAGTAGTTCCAAAAAGTGCGATTGGTTATGATTGAACACACTGAAATTGTATGTCAATAAACCTAAGTTTGTTGTTACATCAAGGCGAAATTTTGGGACCAGTGCGGTGCTAACTCTAAATATAAACAACGAAGAACTGGAAAAAGTTAATACATTCAAATACGTATGTAGAAATAAAGATCGATGATAAACTGAAAAAAAGGATTCTACATTTTCAGTTAGACCTCTAGCAATATATACATCGGTGAAAACTGCATTTAAGTAATTCCACACATAAGTTTTTGCGTGATGCGCTTACAAACATACAGAAAGACCAAAATTCTAACAATTAATTTGGCTTCTGTTGATCTAATAAACCCCCTATTAATTTTTCTTTAATATCTATTATGCACAGATATCGGCATGTTAGAATTTCATTACTCTCAAATACTTTCGTTTGATACCCATATGGCAACATTTAGGTTATCTTAGCAATTTAACTGAATTAAATTTTTTAAATAGGTGGCAACCCGCTTCAAAAATATTTCATTTATTTTACCAATTTTAATTAATGCAATTTGTCAAACAGGTGGCAGATCCTTTAAAAATATATTCGGCATTAAAATTTCCTAACCTCTTTAGTTTGATGCCAATATTGCAATATTTAATTTATATTATCAATTAAATTAAATACAAGTTTTCAAACAGGTGGCAACCTTTCACAAAAATATTTTAAAATGTAAGCCTTTGTAAACCTCCTTCTTGTGACAGCCGTATTGCAATATTTACTTTATCGTATCAATCTACTTAAACTGAAATTTTCAAACAGGTGGCAACTCTTTAATTTTTTCCTTCTATATTGTAAGTTAGACCTCTGTCGATACATCGGAGAAAACTGAATTCGATTCCATGCATTAGTTTTCGAGTGATGCGCTCACAAATATACAGACAGCCAGACAGACAAAAATTCTAAAAGTTGTTAATTTGGCTTCTGTAGCTCTAATAAAGACCCCCATATTAATTTTCTTTAATATCTATAATGTACTGACATCGGCATGTTACAATTTTATTATAAGTATAGATATATGTACATAGATTTCATCTATTTGATGAATTTAATTCAATAAAATTTTTTAAATAGGCAGCAACCTCCTCCAAAAATATCGTCGGGAGTAAAATTTCCTAAACCTCTTCAGTTTGATACCTATATCACGATATTCAATTTATTTTATAAATTTCATTAAACTAAAATTTTAAAACAGGTGGCAACCCTCAAGAGATATTTTCGGCTGTAAGGCTTCTTAAACCTCTATCTGTTGACGCCCATATTGCAAAATTCACTTTTTCTGATAAATTTACTTAATCTGCAATTTTCAAATAGGTGGCAACTCTCTAATTTTTTTCGTTCTATATTTTAAGTTACATCGGTGAAAACTGCATTCAATACCATGCATTAGCTTTCGAGTAATGCGCGCGCGAACATACAGACAGACTGACAGACAGACAAAAATTCTAAAAACGGCTGATTTGACTGCTGTTGCTCTAATAAAGACCCCCACATTAATATTTTTTTTAATATCTTTAATGTACAGACATCTGCCTGTTACAATTTTATTATATGGATCCATGTGGTATCACAATGGGCCCTGATCGGGCCTAAGTGTGCTGGCGCCCTCTGGGCCTAGCAGCCACTTCAACCTAACCTATGTAAAATCAAACAATCTTAATATAAATAAATCCCGTGTCACTGTGTTCGTTTACACTAATCTCCGAAACCGCTCAACCGATTTCAATGAAATTTTGTGGGTGTGTATTTTTGGTTCCAACTTAAAAGATTGAATAATTGTGAATTCCAGAAAAAATATCTTTTTTTTATTGACATTCTTTCTATGCTCCTCTCAACGTGCTTATCTTAATATATAAATAATTAAAATAAAAAAAAAACACTTTTTAATATACAACGCTTTTATAAATGGACTAAAAAGTAGAAAATAATATTTCTCAGTCCCACAGAATTTGTTTTGATAACTTTTGATTTTGAAATTTTAGCAAAAGTCATTATAAACAATTAATGACATTGAAAACGAAAAACGTGGAGCGCATGCAATACAAAGCATTCGATTTCATTGACAATAGTCAAACTACATAACATTCTACAGCGAAAGTACAAATTTGAGATCGATTTTAAGCGGTCGTTATTCAAATGCCCACATACATACATATGTTACTTTTCATATCAATTCAAGTGTATTACATGCGCCCCACGCTTTTCATTTTCAATGTCATTAATTGTTTATAATGACTTTTGCTAAAATTTCAAAATCAAAAGTTATCAAAACAAATTCTGTGGGACTGAGAAATATTATTTTCTACTTTTTAGTCCATTTATAAAAGCGTTGTATATTAAAAAGTTTTTATTTTATTTTATTTATTTTCTACTTTTTAGTCTTGTCTGTACAAAATTTTGCAATAGATATTAAAATAATTCAACTTGCTGTGAAAGAGAACAGAAGACTATGCAAGCACAATGTTGTTTGCTCACATATAGTATAAACACACCTATGTACATACATACGTATAGCAGCAGTTTATTTCATTTAAAGAAATGTCGTGTCGTCCATTTCCGCTGTGACGTATATAAATAGTGCATATATTTAGGCGCAGTATTGAACTTCTTCTGGCGGGGCGACATCTAGAGTCTTCCAATTGTATCTCCTTGATATGATGCTTACAACGAGGTTGATATCTAGACTAGGTTGATATCTAGAATTTTTCATAAATAGCTTTACTACATTTATAGTTGGTGCATTCTTTTGCAACCAAGCTACAAAAGAACACTCGCTTAAATGACGAAATAGATGCAAAGCAACAACACAAACTCGGCAATTTATCCGAGCTCAGCCATGTCGGTTAAAAAATACGCGACCTGAAGGCTAGTGTTGGTAACTGAAAAAACTGTTCTATTGTGAATTGTTAATGGGAAAGTGGAGAGGGAAATTTGTGCTTCCCTTTATACGTCACTTATATTTTAAAAGGGTATATATATTACGCAAATCCCTCGCATAATTACTCATTTAAATTGGTTTTTGTATCTAAATCCCGTTAAACTAATCACATTTTCTTGCCAGTTACCAACAGGGTTGCTTAAGTAGCTAAAAGGAAATTTTACCCGAGTTGAGCGTTCTTTTGTCGCTCGCTTACAAAAAAATCCAGCTAGTATAAATGGTGGTCTGGACATACAACATTCAAAGCGGTATGGACATACAACATTGCAAGTTGATAAAAGCGTTGTAAAATAATAATATATCTCAGTCCCATAGAATTTGTTTTGATAACTTTTGATTTTGAAATTTTAGCAAAAGTCATTATAAACAATTTGTGAGATTGAAAACGAAAAACGTGGAGCGCATGCAATACAAAGCAATAGATTTAATTGACAATATTCAAACTACATACATAACATAGATCTAAAATTTCTACAGTGAAAGTATAAATTTGAGATCGATTTTAAGCGGCCGTTATTAATATATGTACCCACATACATACATATATTACTCTTTAATTTCAAATCAGGCCTAAATATTTCATGCGCCCCACGCTTTTCATTTTCAATTTCATAAATTGTTTATAATGACTTTTGCTAAAATTTCAAAATCAAAAGTTATCAAAACAAGTTCTATGGGACTGAGAAATATTATTTTCTAATTTTAGTCCATTTTAAAAGCGTGGTACATTAAAGAGTTTTTTTTAAATTTATTTTCTACTTTTTGGTCTTGTCTGTATAAAATTTTGCAATACATACTAAACTAATTAAACTTGCAGTGAAAAGAGAACAGAAGACTATGCAAGCAAATGGTTGTTTGCTCACATTTAGTATATGCCTACATATGTACATACATACATATAGCAGCAATTAATTTCATTTAAAGAAATGGCGTGTCGTCCATTTCCGCTGTAGCGTATGTAGTGCATATTTTTAACTTCTTCTGGCGATGCGACATCTATCTCTAGAGTTTTTCTAATTGTATGTCTTTGATATGATACCTACGACGAGGTTGATATCTGGACTAGGTTTGCCATAAATACCTTTGCTACATTTATAGTATGGTGGTCTGGACATACAACATTGCAAGTTGATAAAAGCGTTGTAAAATAGTTCCAATCGTTTTTCTAAGGATATTTTTATAACAAATACTATACACATATGTATGTATGTGTATGTGTACCTTAAGGTTTTTCAATTAGTTTAGTTGTAAAATCAGAAATAACTGTTGATTTCATATGACCCGTTTTTCAATGCGAGTTTAACTCGGTTTGTCGTTTAAACTAAGCTTGATCTCAGTGTTAAGTTTTTCAGTCAAACTTAAACATAGCTTAAACTAAGTTTAAACGCACAATTAGGCTGGGTTAAACCGAGTTTTAACTATGACCTGTTATGCTGCGAAACTCACTTTAAAGAACAACTAAAATATGCAAAAATATCCGAAAACATATTAGGGGTATTCTCGAAGTCTTCCAAAGCCCTTGCAAGGTGCACGGATGGTCCAAACCGGTTTACGTATGGGACTGCTTTGCAAGCCGTGCAATACGTGCACCGTACAAGGGCTTTGTAAGACTTCGAGAATACTTCTATTCATTTAGGGAAAATGCGTATAGCGACACATACAAAAGCGAAATGTCAATACGAAAGGTTAAATCTGTGCACATGAAAATTAGAAAACGCAACTTGATTAGGAATTTAATTTGTGAAGGGAATTTTGATCGGACAACACATAAAGCACTTAAAAAACTTTAAATTTCCGTCTAAAAATTCTCAGAAATTTAGCACGCGATCGTTTCAAAAGTGAAAATAAATAAATGTAGTTCTCTTATCTACAGAAAGTATAAATTTAAACTGAGTTTAACTAAATTTCGTTCTCGAACTAGCACTGCTAAAGAATTATTGCAATCATAAATTTTCAATAAATTAGCTTGTGTATTTACTGATTTATCGAGGATTTCGTATTTCTCGAAATTACCGTTATATGGGATGTGGGCGTGGTTATTGTCCGATTTTAAAAATTTTCGGCCATTTGGTATGCTGTACCAGGATCAACAACATGTAACTATAAGTGGGCGTGGCTACGCCCATTTTTCAAAAATTTTTAATATTCTTATTTCTCGTCTAAAAGTTATTCTAAATGTCAATTTTGAGTGAATTATCTTCAGTAGTTACTAAAATATCGCAGTTTTCGTATTTCTGAGGTAGGCGTGGTTATTGTCCGATTTCGCCCATTTTCAATACCATCCGTCCTACGCCGAAAAGAAGTGCATGTACGAAGTTTCGTTAAGACATCTCAATTTTTACTCGAGTTATCGTGTGCACAGACGGACGGACAGACAGTCACCGCTTAATCGATTTCTCTTTTCATTCTGATCATTTATGTATACATTTGTCTATATCTATCTAGATTCGTTTTGCCTGTTACAAACAACCGTTATGTGAACAAAGTTATAATACCCTTGTGCACAAGTGCGCTCGGGTATAATAATATGAATATGTCATGGGGGCGTGGCACCTCCCATAAAACTAAATTTTTCAGACTGCATATGAAGAGGAGTTTGCAGTAGAATACTAGAATTTGGTATGGAGATAGTATATGAAATCAATCCTATACTAAGTAGAAAAGTGGCAGTTATTGGAAAAGGGGGCGTGGTCCTCCTTTACATACTGAAACTTATATAATACATATTTCTGCCGGGATTTATAGATCATACAAGTGGAACTATCGTACAGAATGTCTCTAGAGGTATTTGAGGAAGGATACGGAAATTATTTGTGGGGATTTAAGTTAGCAATACTTTACTGTAAGAGAAAAAAGTGAGTTAGTGGAAAACAGAAGCTTTCTCGTAGTTGAGAATAGTCTTGCAATTATGTATAACGATAAAATGTTAAAAATCTGGCCTGTGTGACATGATGATTCAGAGTTTTTGTCAAAAACGTCAGGTAGTTTCTGAAGCAATTTTCTAGAATTGTATATATATTTATTTCTTAACATTTCGATTATATTTTGCTGCTAAAACTTGGTGATAGCAAGTTATGAAGGTTATTACTAACCCCTCGATTCTAACAGAGTCACAAAACTTAGCTCATCATTGTTGTGATTTCAAGTGCGCCGAGAAATGTGTCACAAAAAATTCGATTTTGAGTCAAGGCACATAAATACAGGTAGAAGCCAAAATGACGTTGCTCTCATGAGAACCAAACCTTTAAACTTCAACTTGATTTTATTTTATTTCCTATATTTCGTTACGCTTTGAATGTCATATCGTTGGTTTTTTTTTGAATGTTCGTTAATAACAAATTTTAATTTGCATTTGAATTTTTGTAGTGTTGTGCGGTTTAAACTTAGTGTATGTGTTAAAAATGCAACACCTGAAGCGTTGTGTTTTATGTGGTGTTAAATATAAGGCAGATACCACTAATTTTTTAACGTGCCTCAATGTCCTTCGCGTAAGGAACGTTGCGAAAGCAGCTGTGGGCAGAGCTGCAGTGAAATGCCTTGCTGTGCGTTAAACATTTTAAAGAAGTAGATTCCACAAATACACCGGGAGGTACAGGAAAGGCACGTTTGAAGCCAAGTGCTGTTCCTATGACCCTTATGCCGAAAAGTCCCTCCAACAACACTGCAACTCATAAAACAAAAACAGAAAACAACATACACGTTTTTTCAAATTTTAACTAAAGAAAATAAATAAATAAGAATAAACTTCAAATATACTTAAAAACGTCAACCAGTGAAATGTATTTTTTTATTTTTCCTTACACACGCTCATTTTTATTTTTACTCTCCCGAAAACTTTGACTTTTGTAGGGTTTGATGTCAATTTGGCTTCTACCTGTTTTTATTGTACCATGATTTTGAGTGAGAAAAATACACAAAAATTTAAAAAATTGAATTGAAGCGGCATATTTTTTGAGCGACAAGCTTTGAGGCACGGTAGAAATCACAGCAGTGATGAGCCAAAGTTTGTGACTTTGGTAGAATACGGCTGTTAGTCTTTGACATATATTGCGGAAAAATCATTGGAAGCTCATGGGATCATCTTGCATATAGAGTTGTCAAATCGCTGTTATCAAAAATGTGAGGAGTTTATATTCGTAGTAAGATATGGGTTATGAATCTCCACGTACATGCTTGATATGAGTGTATCTATCCGGTGGAGTCGACATGTTTTGTCGAGCGAAGATTCTTTTCGACCAATTAGCTATTAAAAGACACATTGTTCGAATAAAGCTACCCATCCGGTTCAATTGTAGTAGATCCAAACCCAAGGCGTAACGGAGATAACCCAGGCTAGTTGCCTAAGCAGCTAAACTGTGTTTTGTGTCATGAGGTTATAATATGACAATGTACAGGATGCAAAAAAACGTTAGGCCTTATCAAGTAATATTTTAAAAATTAACACACATTAGTGCCCGCTGTACTAAAAAAAAAGACACTCCCAAAAGTTAACTTTTGAGCTTTTTTCGTTAATTTTAATTCCTTAGTTTGTTTAAAATGGCTTTTATAATCACATAAATAAAATTAGATATAAAATTTCAACCGTTTTTGTTTGGGCGTAAATGGGTTAAGTATACCTCTTTACTTCTTCAGAAGAAGAATCCTAGGTTAAAGGGCAAAATCAAAATCTTCTTGAGAAATCGCGTGATCAGTGCGAATTTTTTTTTACTTAATATTGGTGTTTCGTTGAGCACAACCAATCAAGGGCAGAACAATTTATAAGCCCTGGTGTAATATTTTGTGTTTGTATATTTGGGGCTGTGTAAAAAATGCTCACCTCCAAAAATTATTTTAATGGTCAGTACTGGATAATCCGTACAAATATAAAAGCGAATGGTTTGCTTGTTACGCTTTAACTACTCATACGTTCTCAATGAAATTTCGCGTACTGGTGTCACTTCGCCCAACTTAAAAAATAGGGCAGTTTTTATCCCGATTAGACAAAGGGGCGTGGCACCTCCTATACAAACGGAATTTTTCATACTGCATTCCCCTGGAAGTATTTGTGGTAGGGTACTAGAACTTGGCTTGGAGATATATGACATCAACACTATACTCATGGAAAAATGTGGGTTCTTGGAAAGGGGCCCGTGGCACCTTCCATACAGATTGAATTTTTATACCCGAGCGCACTTGTGCACAAGGGTATATTAATTTTGTTCACATAACGGTTGTTTGTAACAGCCAAAACGAATCGAGATAGATATAGACAAATGTATACATAAATGATCAGGATGAAAAAAGAAATCGATTAAGCCATGTCTGTCTGTCCGTCCGTCTGTCCGTCTGTCCGTCTGTCCGTCTGTCCGTCTGTCCGTGTACACGATAACTCGAGCAAAAATTGAGATATCTCAACGAAATTTGGTATGTAGGTTTCCCTTAATCCAAGGTAGGTTGCTATTGAAAATGGGCGAAATCGGACTGTAACCACGCCCACTTCCCATATAACGGTAATTTCCAGAAATACGAAAACTGCGATATTTTAGTAACTACTGAAGATAAATCACTCAAAATTGGTATTTACAATAATTTTTTGACAAAAAATAATAATATTATACATTTTTGGAAAATGGGCGTAGCCACGCCCACTTATGGTTACATGTGTATATCTTGGTAACCGCTGTACCAATTTCTACCAAACTTGGCACAGTTGTCGGCCTTCGTACAGCATACAAAATCGCCTAAAATTTTTAAAATCGGACGATAACCACGCCCACATCCCATATAACGGTAATTTAGAGAAATACAAAATCTTCGATAAATCAGTAAATATTGAAGCTAATTTATTCAAAATTGATGCTTGCAACAATTCTTTACCAAGAAATACGTTTGTGATAAATTTTTGGAAAATGGGCGTGGCACCGCCCACTTATGATCACATATATGTATCTCAGTAACCGTTCTACCAATTTGTACCAAACTCGGTGTGGTTATTGTGCTTGCCACATATAAGCAAACCGTTGAAAATTATTGAAATCGGACTAAAATAACGGCCGCTTCTCATATAACGGTAAATGTCAGAACTGCTTGAAACTTCAAAATTTCGAAATCTAAGGACTCTAATTTACTCAAAATTGATACGCCCCGGCTTACCATATAGCCGTAGCTTTCGGTAAGGCGAAAAACATATATTTAGTACGTGCGCCGGGTATTTAATGTTCGGCTCTGCCCGAACTTAGGCTTTCTTACTTGTTTATACTACCAGCTGTTAAAAAATTAACCTCAGTTCGAAGTACGGTTGCCAGACGTACTGTTTTTATCAGTACAGTACTGATTTTTCAACTTTTGTACTGATTTTATTCATTTATTCAATCAGTACGCTAATGTCCTGATTTTTCAAAATTTGTACTGATTTGTAGGGCGGTATTGTCACTTGCGAAGCGAATGAATTTGGCGAAGCGAACGGTTTGGCGAAGCGAATTAAAAGGCAGAGAAGGTATTAAAAGTGTACGCGATGCGAAGAACTTGCACAAGCTGGTAAAAGCGAACACTCTTAATGCATATTTAAGTTGCGTCCGCCAATCCATTCGCTTCGCCAAACCGTTCGCTTCGCCAAATTCATTCGCTTCGCAAGTGACAATACCGCCCGTACTGAATTTTCAACTCAAACAAAATACATTAGGATTTTCTTAAAGTTTTTACATAACGTTGGAACTTGCTTAAACTGCACTGTAAAAAGTAAGAATAAAATAATTTAATTATGATTGACATGTTTCAAATAATATTTGATATGTCCGAGAAAATAATACAACAAAAAGATCAATCGTTTTATGGGCACATCGCCGTGTCGTTACGTACCAGTTGCGATAATATGATGGAGCTTAAATTATTTAAAAAGAAGGATGACATTTTTTTGGAAAGTATTGTTAGTCATCTCGGAAATATTTATCAGTTTAATAACTGCAAATTTTAATGTTCGAATGGCTTTTGTCTATAGCTTGCAATTCTTTTTTCAAAATTTACTGACATTGTAAAAGAGCTTTGCACACAAGATATAAAATTAGATGTTATTTTTAGCGAATTATTAGTCTTTCAAAGTTTTTGCGAAGTTGAAAGAATTAATTTAAGCCATGAGAAAATATACATAGATGCATTCCTTAGATAGTGGTGCTTTTCCACAGTTTGAAAAAACATGTAATTTTGTTTTTTGTCAATACCACACTCAAACGAAACAACCGAGAGGATCTTAAGTATAAAGTTTGCTTCCTGACGCAAAGAGAGAAACCGGCTTCTAATTAAAATTTTTTAAAGTGAACTTTAAATTATAAGTAATTTTAAAATGAAATGTATATAATTCTTTGACTATTTAAACACTGAAGATTGAACCATCTCATATTGCTATTCAAATATGTCATAAATATAAAATAATTTATGGCTTCTGTGTACAATGATGTGTACACTCATGTTAAAATGAATAACACTTTTATTTTTTATTAACTATATTTTCTTTATACCAAAATATTGTTTAAAACAAGTATGCTGGCGTTTTTAAGCATTATCTGTTACTTACATTCATAATTTTGCTTTATAAAAATTCACTGAAAATTACTGATTTTTTTAGCATGAAAAAGTCAAATGTACTGATTTCGTGCATAAAAAATCTGGCAACCCTAGCTATTTTGTTGCCAAATATCTAAGATTGGACCACTCAGGGTTCTATGCTTTTAAAAATGTCGCTTTTACCCGACCTTTATCCATATAATTTACCGTTTTATTCCGCAAAAGTTCGGTCCTAAGCTAGAGTTTCATCACCTGTCTAGTTCAAGTACTTATTGAAGAACCTCACATTTTCCACCAGTATTTTTTATTATATAAAAATGTCTTATACAATAGAATGCAAGATACTTACTTTTCATTGCCCACATATTTCCGGAATTTAATCCACGCATATATAACTCCAGATCCTTAGAACAATTAGCGTCAATCGCATGTTTGATGATGTTCCAGTGGTCTGCAATACGAACTATATCGAAAATATTCAACACATCCTTCAGACGAACAGCATTTCGAGGATTCCATTCTGCTATCGTGTCTCCACTATTATTTAAATATCCGGATATAGGTAGGTTAAGATTTATGGTGCTGTGACCAGAGGTCATTTCAGCCGAGGTAGTGTTAGATTTCGATACGTCACCATTGCTGATCGCCGTTTCTATCTTAGCTATGCTCGTAATAGCCAGTAAGAGGACGACATATAATTCAAGGTAGGGCCTGAGAGACATGCTCACCAAGTTGAAGAACATTGTGACTAAATTTTCGTCTTGTTAAAATTTTCACTAGTAAAGTTTAAATCGATGTAGTTTTTTGTACCGTTTGTACGTTTTTGTTCATATTTTGGCAAAAACTTTCGTTTTCTTTATAAATTCATATTTTCCTAAACTTGTATTCGCATCTACTATGTATGCATATACATATTTATTTGCACTGGTAAGTATTAACTATGTTCACTTTCGAATAATTTGATGCAATTTCAAATTAGCACTCACTGGTGAGTTGACATTTTATTTACTCGCTGGGTTTCACTTGAACGTTTTCGTTGTTGCTTTTTAATTTTCTCAATCAATATTTTCTTGAAAAAAGAAAACCCGGGTCACATTAGACAGGAAATTATAGGACAGAGCTTAATTTGTTGTATTTACCCAGCTCACAAAATTTATTTACTTTATTGCTATTACACTTTTTTTTACACATGCATTCAAATTTGAACGTGTACCTATTATGCACAATTTTCTCACAAGCGTTTCGTAATACTAGCCATCTCCATACTTCAACGTAACACCTGAGGAAGAGCACTTTTACTTTCCTTATTTGCAGGCACTGTGTGCTATTGTGGTATTTATGTTGTTTAACTATCGCAAGTTGAAATTCGTTTTTGGCGTATCGCGACTTGTTAGTCAGCTAGTAAACGGGCGAATGTATAGCGTTCGCGAGCGTTGACGACCGATTTGTGTGATGGCACAAATTCGAATTGCGGCTGCGCGGCACGGTTCGCTGTAAAAATACGTTAGCAGAGTTCGTCAACGACGGCGGCTCATATGCAGTTTATTTTGGTTGTTGAGTGCCAGTGTTGTTAACAGTAAGTGCTCTGGAAAGGCTTGCTAGGGTAGTTTCAATTACCAGAGAGGCAAGAGTTCTTCACGCTTTGCATTCTCTGCAAAATTTTTTGACTTGTACGAATTACAAGTACGAATTACAGATCTTGTTACATATATGTATGTAAGAGTTATACGTGACTTGACTGGGTGACCAACGAAAGTAAACTGAAGAGCATTTTTCTTCATTCGAGTAAACCGAAAACTTTAGAAAATGGCTAAGTCTTTTCTTTGATGTTTCACAAATACTTGTCTGTATTTCTCCATTCCAACAACGTTTTTCGCTCGTCTCAATAAAATCACTTCCCGACTTTGGTTACGCGCTGTAATGCAATCAAAAACGGTGATGATATAAACTACATACATGCACACATTTGTCGTTGGTTATAAGCTGTGTGAATGCTGATATGTACATACATATATTTCACGTAGCTGCTCTTTCATAGTGGAAGCAGTGCAAGTTAAAAGTTTAAGTTGGTCAAAAACACGTAATTTGCTTTATTTGCTCATTTTGTAACCGTTGACATCGATGCAATTGTTATTTTTGATGCTGAGTACCAGTGTTGCCACTCTGTGAGTAATTCCTCAAAACGTGAGGAATTTTCGGTGCGCTTGAGTATTTTTTGAGGATTTTTATTTTGAGGAATTTTCCCTCGATATATTTGCAGATAACAAATGCAACCATGTTTAACACAACAGAGTTGTTACATCGCTCTGGAAATTTTTGAACAAAAAGTTTTTCGAAGTTTTACAAGGAGCGAAATACACCACACAAGCGGCTTGTCTAACATTCTTCAAACCTACTTTTCGCATTTCGCCATACACCATGCAAACATGACTCGTTCAAGTAGAGAATTTTAGTTTTCTGTCGATTTACAATGTAAAAGAGTTTGGTTTTCTTCGATTTTTCTCTCTTGCGTCAACATGGCGGCCAGAAAATCAATCGTTATATTTTCAACTTATTTTGAACTTGCAAAATCTCGATACGGAGAGAACACGCATTGTTTGATCATAAGAATATTCGTATTGATTCTTCATTTTAGATCCAGAAAATTATAGGAAAACATTTTTGAATTAAAAGATTCCTCAGGTTCATATGTTTCCAAAAAAAAAAAAAAATTATATCTGCATTACTAATATAGCCATTTTCTAATGTTTTAGTAGAGCGTATATTTAGTAGTTTAAAAATGTGTAGGGCTGACTTGAGAACCAGATTGAGCACTGATATAGTTGCAGCAATATTATGTACAAAGCAAGGCATAAAAAAATAATGTAAAAAAAATATTTTTTAAAAACAAGCTTTTATTTAACCTGTACAATCAAAGGAATAAAATGAAGTAGTGTAACAAAATTTTTTTTAGCAAGAAAATTTTGTCAAAACTGCACTAAAATGAATAAAATAAAGTAAGTTAAGGTCTCGTTAAAGTTACTAAAAGCCATTTAGTGTAAGGAGTTATTCAAACTCTAATGAAAATTACTAACAATTTGCACTAATTTACTTCGTTTTTAAAAAAGCTTGTCGCGCGAATAGCAAACTGGCATTTAAATATCTGCATACATACATATACAGTGAAACCTCCCTTGGGCGGACACTCACCGTCAGTAATTTTTTGTCCACCCAAGAGAGGTGCCCGCTCAATGGAAGGGAAGCTTATTTTAGGACTTTTTAATGTTTTAATTAATTGAATAGTCACTATTTGTTATTTGAATAAAAGATATTGATATTACATCGTTCAAACAAAAATGTGCATGTTTTTTTTCAAAAGTGCATATTTCATTTATGCGCGTAAGTACATATTAAGTAATAACAAAATAAAAATAAATATTACATTTCAGTCTATAAACTACATAAAACCATGGATTCATTACATAAAAAACTGGGAAATTGTCGATTGACGTAAGTTTTATTTTAAATTTTTTTCAGTGTCAGTACCTTTTTCATTAATAGTTTTCACGTTTTTATCAGTAACAAAATCCAACCAGAAATCTAAATTTTCGGTCCATTATTTATTATTATCTATTATAAATTCATCAGAATTGGAATTGGATTCTCCAAGGGTTTCTGATAATTCCAATAACGAACCTAAACCACTGCGCAAACCAACCTAAATGTGTGCATAACAATCACATTTTATGCGGGAAGTCCCCTTTTTCCATTTAGTAGTCCGCCTATGAGGAGTTCGCATCCGCTCAACGAAGGTTTTTGTTTGATTTGTTATGAAAAGAAATCTTAATGTCCGTTGATTAGAGGTTTGCGTCTGCTCAATAGAGTTCTTTGTGTCAATTTTATGCAAAATAACTGTCCGCGTCCGGCGAAGAGAGTGTCCGCTTAAGAGAGAGTAATTTGTTCCAAAATTTATACTTAAAAGTTGGTGTAGGAGAAAATGTCCGCCCAAGGGAGATGTCCGTCTAATAGAGGTGTCAGTTAGGAGAGGTTTCACTGTACATACATACATACCTAACCAATTATATATGTACACTGAATTCGCCGACAAGCTTTTTTAAAAACGAAGAAAATTAATACAAGTTGTTAGTAATTTTCATTAGAGTTTGAATAACTCCTTTCACTAAATGGCTTTTAGTAACTTTAACGAGACCTTAACTTATTTTATTTTATTCATTTTAGTGCAGTTTTGACACAATTTTCTTGCTAAAAAATCTTTTGTTACACTACTTCATTTGATTGTACAGGTTAAATAAAAGCTTGTTTTTAAAAAATATTTTTTTACATTATTTTATTTTATAATTTTTAGTCCATTTATAAAAGCGTTGTATATTAAAAAGTGTTATTTTATTTTATGTACAAAATTTTGCAATAGATATTAAAATAATTTAACTTGCAATAAAAGAGAACAGAAGACTTGGTAAGCAAAATGTTTGCTTACGTTTTGTATAAACATACATATGTACATATAGCAGCAGTTAATTTTGTTTAAAGAAATGGCGTGTCGTCCATTTCCGCTGTAGCATGGCATATATTTAGGCGCAATATTTAACTTCTTCTGGCGGGGCGACATCTTTTACACAATTTTATAGTGGTTTTACGTTCTTTGGCAAATTACGCTCTGTTAGCCATAAATCTTACTATTTTTTGACCGCCTTTGAATCAAGACCCCTGGACCATATGAGGAATTCATTTATATTTTAAATTGCATTGTCATCGTGATTGGAACTATGCTGAAAATTTCAAGTCTCTAACTTGTCGGGAAGTCAGTTTAAAATCGATTGGAAATTTCCGCGATTTGCGCGGGATGACCAAGTTAAATAAAAGCGTATAAAAAATAACGGTGATACTTTGTTTGAGCCGCAAGAACAAATGTACCAACTGAATTGGAGAATGTAATTAATTTTTATACTAAGTAACTGTAAATAGTAGTACATAATACTCATATCTGTAATAAGAAAATTTTGAGTAATTTGTTCGGATTTTGAGGATTTTCCATTTGTTTTTGAGGAATTTGACAATTTTTTGTGGCAACACTGCTGAGTACGGAGCATTGGCTTTTCTTATTATGTACCCATTACCACTGAACATGCATCCATAGTAGAGCTGCCAGATATATCTGTTGCCAAACCGGGACACTTTAGGGAGGGCCTCTCGCCCCCTTCTCTTTCCTTTCGACGTGCGAAATGATGTAGTACAATTTTATTTTGAAAGACAAAAACAAAAACATAAAAACATGAGATCATTCCAACGTACGCCAACAAAACAAAACAACTTATCACAACTGAAGCACAGAGAATTTTTCACAATGCATGAACCTTTTTTTATTCTTTATAAAAATACAGTTTATAATAAATATATGAAAAACATAAAAAGAAAATTGTTAAACTTTGTGCTAAACTCGGGAAAATTCAATAAATTTGCACACAAATTTGCTACAGACTTTTTATAAAAATTTTTAAAATGAAGTTTTGCAGCCCATTAGTTGAATTTTAGTTGATTTTTTGTATTGTTTTTACTGAGAGTTTCTTCCATACAAACTATGTTCGGTAATTCTTTTTATATGGAAGACACTGTCAGCAAAAAAAAAAAAAAATGCTAAAAATCAACGAAATTTGCCGGCATCTTCAGACATGCACTTTATTAATTGGCTCAAAAGCTACATTTTCAAAATTTTTCTAAAAGATCTGATTAGAAGTTGTGATCTGATGAAAGAGCTTCCGAGCCAATAATTTTGTACGGCACTGTACTTATAAGTAGAGTCCGACCGATTCCAATTTTTTTTCAGGTACCGATGCCGATGCCGATTAATCGGCTTATGAGGAAATAATCGGCCGATGCCGATGCCGATGCCGATTCCATAAAAAATTACAAATAAATGTATTAATTCATAAAATCAGTTCATTTCACGGAGTTAAAAAAAAAAACAAAAGAAAAAAAATAAAAAATATATGTACATATATCACATTTATGTACATTACATAACACATTTTTTATGTAAAATATTTAGGAACATAAAATTTCATTTCGTTTTGTACTAAAATACACTCTTTTGTACTCAATGCATAAGAACTTATATGCTAGGTATGTATGTAGATTAGACTGCATCACTGCCCATACAAAAAAAAAATTCGGTACTATTTTTCCATTGGAATTATAAAATCTACTATATTTTAAGACGTCCACCAAAATATTTCGGAAAAATATTAAGATTTAAGTGAGCTGGACCGATTTGAAAATACCTCCAAAAATGTTTTTTTTATGAATAAAAATAGTTTCTTAAAGTTTTTTTTTTTTTTAAATCCCCTCAAATGACAAAACGGTTTAAGCTTAAAATTTGCATAAAAATATTAAAGAAAAAAATTTAAAAAATTTTAACCTAATCGTAATGATGATGCTGTTTTTTAACATTTTTCAAAGATTGGTATAAGAAAAACTTGAATAACTGAACCTAAACTCTTCCGATTTAGACTTAAGAGGTGTCATTGGAAAGGTATTTTCTCACCCTTTTCATTTATTTGCTAATAAAGTTATTCAAAGGATGGTAGAGAAAGGTAAGAGAAACGAACCTCATTGAAAGTTGAATTAAGATGTTTTGGTATTCGAAAAAAAAATTGGGACACGAATGACGTTTCTTTTGGCCAGAAATAAAAACGGTGTGAAAATACCTTTCTACTGAGATCCCGTAAGTCTAAATCAGACCATTTTTGGCCCAGTTATTCAAGTTTTTCGTAAATCAATCTCTGAAAAAAGTAAAAAAACAGCATCAAAAATCTCATTCTTACGATTCCGTTGAAAAGATTTTTAAATATTTTTATGCAGATTTTTTAAGCTTATTCTAATTTGTCATCTGAGGGGACTTTTTTCAAAAAGTTCTTTAAGAAACTATTTTTATTCATAAAAAACTTAATTTTTGGAGGTATTTTCAAATCGGTCCAGCTCACTTAAATCTTAATATTTTTACGAAATATTTTGGTGGACGTCTTAAAATATTATAAATTTAGTAATCCTGGCGGAAAACCCGCAACTTTTTTTGGTGATGCAGTCTAATGTACATACATATAGTGGTCCACAAAATAAAAGAATTCCGATATTTTGACCGATTTTGTCTTTTTTATTTAATGTTTATTATTTTTTTTATAAAAGTCTAGCTGGTATACAACAAACACCATCTAAATTCAGATTTCAAACTTTGTACCAAAATTAAAAAAATGCTGCCTATTTTCACCAAAATTTCAAACTTTTTAATTAGAATTTTGGTATGCAGTTTTTAGACCATTTCATTCTAGTATAATGAAGTGCAAGTTTCAAGCTGCTATAGAATCCCGTTAATTTTTGGCAATTTTTTTGCTGGCAGTGTTCTCCATATAAAAGAAAATGGTCGCATATACTTTTGTATGGAAAAAACGTGAAACACCTTCAACAAAAAAAAAATCATTTTTGTGAGCTGTCTGGAAATGTTTTTTTAATGTTGGCTGTCGCTTCACCTGAACATTTGAAACCAAATTCCAAAGAATCGGCGAAAAATCGGCGAAAAAAGGCCGATGCCGATGCTCAATTTTGTGCCGATATTAGCCGATGCCGATGCCGATGCCGATTAATCGGTCGGACTCTACTTATAAGTACTCTAGGTTTCATGAAAAAAAATATAAGTACAAGATAACATTAAAATACAAGTCATATTTTTCATTGCTGTGAACTTGTTTCAAAACTTCTGTCTTTTCCTTAATATAATTGTAAAACTCTGTGCACGTCATTTTGAAAGTATTTAGGTACATATACTAATCATCAACTATTGCTTGTGCAAAGTTCAACTATCTCGAAATGTGACTATTTCACAAATTAAACCGGTGCACTGAGAGAAAGAAGTTTAGAATTAAAAAAGCGTGCTAGATTGAAAAAATACGTATATGAAAGCGCACCACACCAACCCAACTCGTAATACATTTAAGTATACAAATTTTAGTATTTAGTAAAGAAATATTCAATTCAAATACGCCCATATGAAGCGATTTGCAATTACCGATTGCTTTTTCATAATTAAGTTAAAAAAATATTTAAATTCCATGCTGGTTGTAATGGGAATTGAACCCTGACCCTCTGGAAATTAGCAAATTGTGGCAGGCATCTTCGCGCACTCAGCTACAGCCAGACATGTAAATGCGCATTTAAATGTTGAGTTTGAATCAATACCACGCGTGCGTGTTATGAAAGTATTATTTTTAAATACGAAAATTTTTAAACGATAATCAAAAAGAAAAGATTCATGTTTACTATGCGTTATTTCCCTCAGTGAATTCATAACATTTTTCTGAATATTACAACGCGTTCTTTCTCCTAGTGTAGAGATTTTTGAAATTTTATTAAAATTTGTGCAATCAAATCAAAAACCGGGACACTAAAACGAAACCCGGGACATTTTAAGGTTGGACCGGGACACCGGGACAAATAGTCTAAAACCGGGACATGTCCGGGAAAACCGGGTCGTCTGGCAGCCCTAATCCATAGCCATTTGTTTACATTCGTATGCATGTACATTAGAGTGGTCCAAATTTTGTATGGGGGAAAAAAGTCGTCGTAGAAAATGGGGCGCTCTCTTAGTTTTTGCATATTGGTATTTGTGGCAGTGATGGGCAAAATTGTATTTACTAAGTATTAAGTACTAAGTACAAAAGTATTTAGGTATTTGTGTTGTAGTAAATACCAAAGTAATACTTATTTAAGTATCGTGCTAGTATTTACTTATTTTCACAGCTCTAGTTAGTTAGTTTCACTTAACGACGCACCGCGTACAGAAGTACTTTGAGACTTTGGCTTCACTAACTACCGCGTACCAAAGTATTTAATGACTTTGCCTTCACTAAATACCGCGAACAAGAGTATCTATGTAGAGACTTTAGAAGTACTTAGTATTTAGAGCTTCACTAAATACTGGATACCAAACCACTAAGCAATTATGTCTTGATTAAATACTGAATACTTACATTAACTCAGTGTAAAAATAAAAAAAATCGGCATTTTCGAGACTTTCGTGACTATCTCGGGATTCTCGGTACTAGAAAATATCGAGACTTTTTGGACATTAGGCACTATTTCGGCATTCACGGGACAAATGGTGGGATTTTTGAAACTTTCGGGCATATTCCGGGATCTAGGAGACTACTTCGGGATTCTCGGGACTAATATCAGTATTTTTAGAACTTTCGGGACTATTTCGGCATTTTTGAAACTACTTCGGAGGTTTTGGGACTTTTCGGATTCTCGGGACTAATATCGGGATTTTTAGTACTTTCGGGACTATTCCGGCATTTTCAAGACTACTTCGGAGTTTCCGGGATTCTCTGGACTAATATCGGAACATATGGGGTTTTGGGGCTTTCGACATTTTCGAGACTACTTCGGTATTTTCGGGACTAATATTGCGATTTTTGGGTCTTTAGAGACTATTTCGGGTTTTCCGAGATTCTCGGGACTTATATAGGGATTTGTGGGTCTCTGGGTTAATTTCGGAATTCTCGAAACTACTTCGGAGATTTCGGGACTTTCGGGATTCCCGGGACTAATATCGGGATTTTGGGGATTATTTCGTGATTCTCGGAACTAATACCGGAATTTTTTAAGCTTTCGAGGATATTTTTTGGATTTCCGAAAATAGTTCAAGGTTTTCGGATTCTCGGGACAAATATTAGCATTTTTGGGTCTTCAGAGAGCATTTCGGGATATTTTCGAGACTACTTCGGGATTATCGGGACAAATATCGGAATTTTTCGTCTTTAGGGACTATTTCGGGAGATTTGAGACAACTTTTCGGGACTTTCGGGATCCGCGTTACTATTTCGGGGTAATGGGAATAAAATCGGGATTTTTGGACTTTAAGAACTACTTCGGAATCTTCGAGACTACTACGGCGTTTTCGGTATTCTCGGGATTTATGGGACTTTTCGGGATTTTCGGGACTTATATCGGGATCTTTGGGTCTTAAGAACTAATTCGGGATTCTAGAGATCACTTCGGAGTTTTCGGCACTTAAGGGATTCCCAGGACTAATATTGGGATTTTTGGTGACTATTTCGGAATTCTTGGGACTTATTCCGGGATTTTTCGGACTAATATTGATCGATATAAGTCCCGATAATCGCGAAGTAGTCTCGAAAATCCTGAAATAGTCTCAAGAAACCCAAAAAAATTTTGATGTCAGTCTTGAGAATCTCGAAAATCCCGAAGTAGCCACTAAATTCCTAAAAATCCTGATATTAGTCCCGAGAATCCCCAAAACTTCGTAATAGTCTCGAAAATCACGAAATAGTCCCGAAAGTCTCGAAAATGCCGAAGTAGTCGCGAAAACCTCGAAATAGTGCCGAAAGTCCAAAAAAATCCCAAATAATTCCGAAAATCTCAAAAATACCGATATGGATCCCGAGAATCGCGAAGCTGTCTCGAAAATCCAAAATATCTTCAAAAGTCGCGAAAATCCCGATATTAGTCACGAGAATCTTCAAAACTCCGAAGCAGTGTCCAAAATTTCTAAATGGTCCCGAAAGTTCCGGAAATCCCGATATTAGTCCCGAGAATCCTTAAAAGTCCGAGAATTACGAAATAGTTGCGGGAATCCCGAAATAGTTCCCAAATTGATATGTGGTGAGTTTAGGTGAGGTGTGATGAGTTTAAGGGAGGTGTGGTGAGTTAATTTGAGGTGAGGTGAAGTGAGCTGTGGTAAGGTATGTTGAGGTGAGTGTAACGCGGGTTGTTAATTTTTTAAATTTCTCCTAAATTGTACAGTATTTAGTTAATAGTATTTAGCCATCTACTAAATACGTTGGTACTTTAATGAAATTATTTTGCATGTCCAAAGTACCTGAGAACTTTGGCCCAGAGTATTTAGCGCCTGTTAAATACTTTCATTTTTGTACTTTAGTATCCAACAGCTTCTAAATACCGAAGTTTTTTTCAATTTAATGTGTAACCGCTCCTAAATACCTAAGTATTTCTTACTAGGGTATTTAGTAGCTCCTAAATACCTGTTTTTTACTTGAATATTTAGACATTTCCAAATACTAAGTTTTTGAGTATATAAATAGTACCCAAACTGGTACTTTAAGTACAAAAGTATTAAGGTGTGCCCATCACTGATTTGGTGGTATATATGTATAATGTGACCAACTATTTCATAGCTCAAAGAAGTACAGGTTAGGTTGGGTTAAGTTAACGCCGCGACCCAATTACGAAATTTCGAATGCGGCTAATTTCGATCCCTGAGAGCTCAGAAGTGCGAGCCAAAATGCTTCCATATTAGCCTCGCGAAGGTTGGACATTCTAAAAAAAGTATGGAGATGATTCCACTTCAACTTTCTCTTGACAG
>NW_023460326.1:27594-38595 GCF_013731165.1 Rhagoletis pomonella | reverse complement strand
ACTTCCTGTTTACTTTGATTTATCGCTCGGCAAGGTTTTTCTATAAGAAGTATTTATGTACGTGTGCGTATTGCTCAATTCTTGCTCTTGTCTTCAGTTGATTTTGTTAAATCGAAGTTTATATAAACAAAAAACAACAAAAAGTAATTCCTTAAGAGTTGTGACTGCAAGTACGGGTGTGTGTGTGTGTAGTTACGAGTTTGTGAAGCACTGACCGGAAACTTATTAAGATCTCGTTTGCATAAATCAAACTCAAAGGGTGTATGAATAGTTGGGTAGGTAGATATGTATGTTTTTCGGTTAAAGTAAATATTTTTAGCTGTAACATTTGCATTTTGATTTAATAATCCAGCTTTCTAACGCTACCTCGGTTTACTGAAAATTGTGATAAGCAGTTAAAAAAAAAAGAGAAGATGACTGATATGAAATCTATTTGCATGAGTAAAAAATTAAATTGTGAAGGCTCTGCCACATACAACTTTCGCTTTCGTCGCTTTTGAGTTTAGTACAGTCAATATAGCACACGAATAAAAATTTCATGGATTTCACACGAACAAAAATTGGGGTGTTCAGAAAACTATTTTAATTAAAATAAGAAAATGTTGTATCTCATAATTTGACAGGAAATATTTTTGTCAATGTTATTGTGGCTTGTTAACATTTTATTTTTAATATTTTTATTGAGCTTTGTACCACGATTGTTTATTAGGAAAATTGAAAAAGCAACAAAGTTTAAGCGGTAGAAGTTATAGCACTATTTCGGAGATCACCACATCTCCTCATCAGATTTTAACTAATTAAAACCTATTGGGAATTACCAAATAGCACAAATGGACAAATGTAGAAATATGCCGGAAGTGGTCGTAATATGTTAAAATTTTACTACTTTACGGTAATTTCAAAAATGAAGTTTGTTTTTTTTGTACCGGCTAACAACTTGGAAGAACCCGGGTTTTTAGGACCGTTTACCAATTTTCAGAAAAGCTAAGCAATCACGGCCATTTATTTTATTATGGTTATTTAAAAAATTAAGTCGCTTTTTTTGTACCGGTTACTAATTTCAAAAAATCCGGATTTTTAGTACCGGTTAAAAATTTTTTTAAAAGTGGAGTGGTCACACCCATTTTTAAATTTAAAAAAGCTTTACTTTGCATAAGGATTTACTTTTATATCAGTTTATTCATTTTTTAAATAACTTTTCAAATTCTCAAAATTGGTAATCTGTCCTAGAAATCCGGGTTTTTCGAAATTGGTAGCCGGTACAAAAAAAAAAAGATTTCATTTTTGGAATCAGCGTAAAAAATAAACTTTGGAGTGCTTTCAAAAACATTACTTCAAACTAAAAAAAATAAATTTTTTTTATGCTCTCAATAAATTTGCGCCAAACTATGCTGCACAAATTTAATTTTAGGCGCTTTAAAAATGCCCAACAAATTTAGCAAATACAGACCTACCTTAGCGGCATAGTTTTAGCCGCAATTTTATTGACAAATAGTCAAGATTGATTATTTGACAAATGCACAGAATTGAGGGGTAAGAATGGATATTTAATTTTCTTATTTTGAAAATTTTGGGCTGCAAGAATGACATTGTAAGAAGGTAAATAGTAAAGTTTGCAACCAACGACGAATCTTTTAATCAAAAGATCTGATAAAAATGCAAATATATAAAAAATTTGTTTTTTTTTTTAAGCCTTTATTTTGAATAGATGAAATATCTCACGGAAATCAGATCCACTTCTCGGCATGCGACAACATTCTATAAAAATTAAAAACCGTCAAAAGTTGCAAATAATTTTTACTATACGTCGTACAAATACCGGCAAAGAGATATTTTATATTATTTTTGGATAGAAGAAAAATCTAATTTTTTTCTTTTCTTTTCACACCTTTTAATTATCTTCAATTTTATGGACAAAAAAGCAGTATATATTAATGGACTTATAAGCCTAATAAAGCACTCGAACATTTAATCACTCCAAAGTTATGTTTAAAATCTAATTTTGTTCGAAATTAGCAAAATCATAAAATTGTACATATATCAATTATCTAAAATACCTTTTTTTGGCCAATAAATTTTTGATACAATTAAAGAGCGAGGACAATAGAAAAATTTTTAACAAATACCCACAAAAACCTTCCAAATAATAAAGAACTTTATACAAAATAATTTCTTTCTACACTAATTTGAGAACACCTGTTGGTAATTAGCATAATAAGCTTCTAAGTGGTATTCTATTGCCACGAGGGCTGCGAAAAGGAAACGATTAATATTGCAATTTTAGCAAACATTTAAAGAAGAAAAATGGAAAACAGGGAAAACGAGTATTTGTGACAGGTTGCCAAAGTTACCGAAGCTATAAAATAAATTACTGCTGCCGCCTATACACACTCTAGCTTTCTCAACACTCGGTTACTTTGCACTCGAATAGTAGTAGCAGAATATTTAAATTAAGTAAAATATACCTGCATACATATATCTTAGAGAAACGCTTTAGATATTATAGCAGCGTACGAAGAAGATGTTTAATAAATATTTATCACAACCCAAATATGGTTGACTGCAAACACTCGAGGTAAGGATAGGAAGATGGTGTGGGTTGGTTAAGGAAAGTTGATATATGCTGACCAGGCACTAACTTAGCTTAAGCTGTGGTCAACTGTCAACTAGAGGAGTGGGTATCTCCATTTTAATGGAATTTTCTGGTAATTTCCTTGCATAGCCACAAAGCAAAACTATTTATATGCGCACAAGTAAGTCATATTTAGAAATTAGTACATAAGTACATATGGCATGTAGTTATGTATCTAAGAAATTGAACAACTACAATAAAGGGCAAATAAAGGTTAGCATATGAAAAGCGGTCATTTTATTGCCAAAAGTTTATTTATTTATCAAAAAAGTATGCCTGCTACATAAAAACTAAGAACCGTTCTGAAAACCTTCCATTTTTAGGTTAAAATACACTGACATGAATTTTCTTCAGACACGTGCACTCTTTTTATTATTTGAGAACAACTTAATTGAAAAATGATTGAATCAAGAAGTATAAAGTAAAATTACTATACTAATTGCAAAATATATGTAATTATTTAGTTGCGAAATTTTTCGGTCTATATTCGACTATTTGAGAAAATATTATTTTGGCAGCATTTTCAAAAAATTCACACGGTAGTCTAAAAAGGTCGGCAGTTTTGAGCTGCAAAGACACAGTTTCTGAGAGAACTGGATTTTCTTCAGTTAGAATAATTATTTTGCTTGCTGTTTCTGAGGTAAGTAGCTTCTTCTAGGCTCACAACTAAAATAGCTTGTTAAAATTACCTGATCTAGTAAAACGGTATACAAATCCATCATCCACGACATTAAATTAAGTTTGTGTGTATTTGTGTCATTTCAAAACTTAAGGTTTTCCCCACAGTGTATTTGGTGATGTCCTTCGTTGATAATATCCATTAATCTGAAATTTAGTTTTTTTAAGAAAGTAGCCAATATTCTGCCCAAAACGTGACTTCGTTAAAAAGATCAAGATTTATTTTTGCAGGTGGATGGTAATAAAGGTCCTGGCATCTCTGAAGCTGCACCGCAAACTAGGTGAGAGCTACCTATCTTTCGCGTTATGTGTCATTGTATATGGGTGCCAGTGTATAGGGATATTGTCGAAAACTGCGTGCCTTACCTATTTCTCAGGAAGCCCTCTCTTTAAATATTCTACGTGTCTTCGTACTGAACTTTTCTGGAAAGAAATATTTTTGAAAATCCAATTCGCAAAAATTCTCCCGAAATAACTTGTTGCTGCAGGTTCTTCAAACTGTGGTTCTTCATCGACTTTCCGCCAACAGTAGTGTAAATATACATAGATACATAATTTTTGAATTATAAATTAATACGAGCACATCAAATTTTTCGCCACCAGAAAAAAACAATGCTTTAAAGTTTCATTTTTATTGCTGCGAATGTTTTAGTTGTTGCTCTTATTAGCGCCGCTGATGTTGTTACCACTTTAGCAGCTTAAATTCAAGAAAAGTTTTAATGTATTTTAACTGCGCAACACACCGACTGCTCAGCACAGAGCATGAATTACATAGCCGTGCTACTTCACAACTCAACACCCGCCAGAGTTTTGGGTAGTGATTTTAAAACTTCTTGGCCAACAAAGGCGACAAAAACAATACATTCGACACCGGTTAACCCACACAACCACAACCACAGCGCCGATATATAGCAGCACTTGACCGAGTCACAAATACAACGACAGAATTGAAGGTGCAAGCAGTGGAAAGCAAACTGGACAATGCAGAGCGTGGCTAGATGAATTTCCAACGATAACAAAACTTTGCTACGCACAGTGTAAAGTGAAACTACTGTGCAATTTATTCAAAACCTAAAAACCTTATTAAATTGTTCACAACTAAAAGTTTTCTTGTATAACAAACAGGGGAATAAATCCACACACCTACCGGATGTAATGGCTGTATTCATTTGTACAATCACACATACATATATACATACAAAAACACACAAATACCAATACACTTTGGTATCACGCTGATGGCCAGAATCACAACATTTCCCCTCCACTAAAAGGCCCTTCATTAGTGCGACGTCGCAACGGTGAACGTCGGCCATTGAAGTTCGTCATTTACACGCTTTCGTTCACACGGCGCAGAGTTGAGTAGTCGGATTAAGGAGACGCTAAAGGGATGGCAGAAGCTGGCTGGCAAAACTTTTCACTTTTGGATTTTAATGAAATATTAAAATCTTTTAGGATATTTTATAGTTTGTAAAACTTTGTTTATACCTTAAGTGCGTCTGAGACTTGGTGCAAGTTGCTCATCCAGGGTTTCATAGCGCGTTTGTATCTATGTTTGTAATACTACTGCTTTGTATATCGCCACCTCGTCGTCCAGTCGATGCTGGTTTGAAATAATGTTTAGTAACTGAAATTTGTCTTTCGTTAACTGCTTCATTTTCTGATGTTTAGTGGTAAACAAAGAAGAAAAATTTTTGAACACAAATTAAACTTTTCTCAAGTTGAGGAGTTGCGCACAGTGAACTCGGAATTTTTTTTTTTGTTTCTATTATTTCTATTTATATTTATCTTGATGTCTTTGATGCGAGTTACACATTTTGCTAAGTGTTTTTGCAAAGATTCTTTGTAGTGTGCGTTTTGGTGTAGTTGCATATACATACATATGTAGATGTATGTACGTATGTAGAGGTACCAAAAATTTAACGCTAGCTCTTAAGGGTATATAACTTTTTTATTAGAGGCTTTTTTGATTGCAGAAATACACTTTTCAAGTTTTCCATATTGAAAAATAATTTTGTTTTGTATGTGGCCCAGCCCAGGTGTTAAAGTCTGCTTTCAAGTCTGCTCGGTTCGTGTGCGAAGGAGGTGAGAAGATAGGGGAAAATATGTACATTCATCTCACCTCCTTCGCCTACAAACGAGCAGTTTTGAAAACAAGACTTGACGTGTCTGAAAGGCGTCTATAGCTTAGGAACGACAGTGAAGCATTTCCCGGCCAAGAAAAAGAAGCTAAATAGGTTGGCCTAACGTCAACCGAGGACAAGACAAAGTACTCCACATATTGTTCACAAGTAGCTTTGAAACAGTGAAGAACTCCACAAGTACATATATCATCATCCACGTTCTTTCATATGGCACAGAAACGTGGAAGATGTCGATCAAAGTTGAGCGAAGGAGAGAGGCGATTGGCAAACTTGTTTCGTCCCGGCCCATACCGACAAACAATTGTAATGCCAAGTAAGAAGAGTATGAACGATTTCACTCAGTTCATATTCTTTCTTCTTCTTTCAGGAACTCAGTTCTGTAGCTCATTTTATCTTTTCGAGCTTCAGTTTAAATAAAATCTCTCTTGGTACCGGACGGCTCACAGAGGCCCTTCACAATCCTAATGAAGCAGGTGTTATTACACAAGATGATTTCAAAAAGTCGTATCAGTTTCGCGCGGATACAAAATTCAGCCTTCGCGATTATTGACAGCTAAGGTCTAAGGCCACAATAACAAGCCATAAAAAGCTTTTTGATGATGCGTTTTAGCCTTTGACACAATACCCTCGATAATATTTTACATCCATGATGAGAAGACTGAGCCAGCGGTAGGTACTGCATGGACACCCTTGTTGTGGATTGGGTAGAGTAAATTGTTATCAACTCCCCACCACTGCATTTGAATAGCTCCGCTGTCAAACCGTCAGCTCCAGTAGGACATCGGTCACTTGGTCGCCTTGGCTGTTTTTCGGACCCTGTGAAATCCAAGTATTTTTTGACGTTCGCACAGCAGATATGAAAGTCAGTGACGTCTAAACTACTAAAGGTATGCCTTCCGTCGGTCACAACTTAATCCATTTGATTTTTCCTTTTTCGATCCAGAAAAAGAGTTTTATGCTGGAACCTAGTGCTGCACACTACTATGTTGCGGATACCGTCGGAGTGGATCAGCCTAAGTTCGTTATGTGACGTTTAGTCGTGGAGTCTAGATTTTCATAAGGCAGGACCAAAGCAAGCTTCCTCGTTCAGCTTGGCATTGAAATCACCAAGCGAAATGTTGTAGGTGTACTTCAAGTGCTCATAAAATAGGTCGTTGGTCACCTCGTCTTTCTCTTACGTCGTAGCATTGAACGAGCTGTTGAGGAGTCTCGCTTTCATGCAGATTGTGGCTAGACGGATTGACAATCGGAGACCAATTTAGTGCTCTTTTCTATGGAAGCTCTGACAGACATCGCTAGGTGTCACATGCTTATTGCTGTGCCACTCGCATTGCATTTCTTGGTTGGCGGTGATGTGAGGCTTAGTCTCTCCGAGGATATTAAACAGCTGGACAGAGGACTTTTTCCCTTTAGGCGTCCGGACATTCGAGTTGCATGCCCTGAACCGTAGACCTTTAAGTGTTTACTATGGCCAGGGACTATGAGAACTTTTTAAGTCCACGCTTATTTGCATAGCTGGACGTTTACTCCACCCGCTTGTAGCTGAACCTCCTGGTGAAGAGTCTCTATAGTGAACCTGATGTGTCGGAGTGGCTCTCCTAAACCTGCCTTTCTTTTTGCCGTAACCTAAGGCTCCACAAGAGTTGGTTACCACGTCTTGAATTTAAGAGTATGCTGACGTGGACGAAAGACTTTTGTTTTGTAATTTCTTGTAAATACTTAGAGTTTTCATTCTTACTCTTCAAGAAATTTCTGCAAATTTAGATAGCCAAGGTTCGGAAATATGTACATAGCAACTGTATTTTTTTTAGTATTTTCTGTCTTCATAACGCCAGTGCACTTTTCATAATGCACTGCAAATATTTTCTAACAAATTTTAAACAATGAAATCATTGTTTTACTTGCATATGTAATATAAAATTCTTACTCCTTTTACCAGTTCTTGATTTTGTTTGCCTTTGCTTCGTCTAAATTTTGCCGCACTGTTGATTGCTTCAAGTGATTAAATTTAAGTAACTGAAATAATGTGAAAACAAACACGAATGGAAAAACTGAAAAGGCAACATCTTTATTTTCTTTTACAGTATTTTGCCATAAAAAAAAATTTAGGAACAAGTAAAAATAATGCACTGCAAAGTGAAAGGGTGAAAACACTTGTTCAGCACGTTTTTCTAATCTTTTAGTTGCGGCGCGGCATCACAGCCCTTTCACGCCATAAAAGACCAGCAACAGTTATTAAAGTTCCCTGCTGGTTTGTTGATTTTTTCAGTTTTTTTCTATTTTTATTTCTACTTTTGCCGCTATTCGTTGCTGGTAAGAAATTTGTAGTACGTACATGCGACTACCGTTAAATTAACATAATGAAATTAGTATAAAAGGAGCGTAAAAAAAATATTTAAAAGAAGGAAGGAAAATAAATCGAGTCGGTCGAGCGTGAAAAAAAAGAATAAAAGAATATTCAGAGATCGCAAGAAGGCATAAGAAGAGCAATAGAAATATCTCTAGGCCAACAGTAGCGAAAGGATTAAAGCAAATTGGGGAATACTCACTTTTGAAAGGGTAGAAGAGCTTAAGTTAAACGGTGAGCGTAAGCAAGAGCTTTTCATAGTTTAAAAAAAAAAAAGGAAAAATTTTTCAAAGTGCACGTGCAAAAATTAAGATCAGCTTGTTTGCTTCTGAAAGTTGCTGTGTACCGTTACAAGGAGGAGATTGCAAAAATAAGGCTGTCACTTTCGATTGCTTACTGTATAAATAAATATACGAATTGTACATAATTTTGACAAAGGCGCGACTAGGGAAAATGGGTCACTGTCACTGAATATTCATTTTCTATTTGTTTGAAAGCACCAACATCGCTTGGGTCAAAACCTTTTCGACAGTCGTTGCTAAGCAAAAGCCATTCAAATTGGCTATAGCCGTCGTGGCGCCAACATTAATCGTGAACACCGCCGCTCTACTTCACTGCTCGCAACTACTTAGAGCCAAGCAAGCAGATAAACGAGTAGCCATTTGCGTGTGAGTAAGTGGCCAAATAGCAGACAAGTTGGGTTGGGTTGTCAAAGCGAGAAAAAGCTGAAATATTGGAGCGAGACTTCGACTGGCTGGTAGTCGGCAGGTCGGCAGAGTTTTGTGGCTCAACGAATTTATTTATTTATTTTTATTTTTTTTTTGGATTTATGTGCTAGTTACGTGACAGATTTTTCGTTTATTTTAGCACAAATTAAATTAATTTATAAATGTAGTTGGGTGCTTGGGTGCCAGCTGAGTTCGGCTCAAGCGAAAAGTGTGACAATTTATACGCTGCCATTGTTTTTAAACTGTTTCACTGTCAAGAGTTGTTGCTAGATTTTTACTGACATACATACCTACTCACGGTTTGACCCGTTTTGTTGCCCATTTCTTTTTAAGACTTCTTTTCCTGGCATTTATTTTGACCCTGTTTGCATAGCAGCGACATTTACGGTTCAATAGCTAGGAAATTAAGCTCATTAAAAGCCGATTGTTGACAACAAAAAGCTGTGAAACTGTAGAAAAACTCGGATTTAACCCAAAGCATTGGAAATTCACAAAGTATCAGTGAGTGAAGAGTGTGAAAAAATACTCTTTGATTAAAAATGCTTGAAAAGCGTCAAACAATTGATCAGGCGGATAAGAATTAAAGATGTATTTGTTAAGTGAAGTCAGCCATCACAGCGGCGTGTGGAAAAAGTGTATCATTTAATTTCGCTTTAACCCTTTTATTTAATTTTTTTTAATTTTTGCTTTTACGCTGTTTGAGCTTTGCGTTTTTTTTGCTTATTATGATATAAAATATCACTGAAATTATAAGGCCACAATAACGAATTATGCATGGCTACGGTGACCACCGTATTTATAAGAGCCGAATACGGGACAAAAAATAATTTTTCAAATCTGTTCCACAACAGCTTACAGATCTTAAAGCCTTCTTCAATGATTCTAAATGTATTAGCCCTGAAACGGTATCCATTTAAGAGCATCACAAATTTGTGGGATAATTTTCTCGAGATTTTTATCCCGTAAAATTTGTTAAAAAAATTCGTTAAATTTTAGTACAATAAAGGGCAATTTTAAGTTGCTAGGGTTTACCATTAATTTTTGGAATTTTTTTTTTTGACGGTGTTACGCATTTTTTTCATGCAAATTATTTAGCACTTTCCACTCGCACTTTATTATATTAAATTTTAATGAGATACAAAACTGCAAATCAAATTGTTTTCTAAAGATTCTAATTAAAAAGTTTGAAATTTTGGTGAAACATTGCAGAATTAATTTTTATAATTTTTTGCACCAAGCTGGAAATTTGGTATTATACTGCTTTTGTTATGAAAAGAGCTTTACTTTTTTAAAACAAATAACAAACGTTAGATAAACTAAGGAAAAACAACCAAAACTTACTAAAATGTCGAGTCCAAATTTCTATTTTGGTCACTGTATGTATTTCTCGATTTGAATCACAGGCATTCAGATTAGAAAAAAATAACTGCTTATGGAGAAAATTACGATCATATACCTACCAAAATTACTTAAAACTCGTTCATAGGCATGCCATTTTAACGAGCTGTTAAGGCATCGAAACAACGAATACGGGACATATACAGGACATTAAAAGAAATGCAGGACATTTGGCGTCCCGTATAAAATATATGGGTAAAAAAAGGGCGGATGGTCACCGCATGTATGGCATGCATTTTTTATTAAACATAAAAATATGTTTCCGTGTGTATTGCATGCAAGCAGATATGCTTTAAAATCCTGCTTTAATGCCATACCCATGTTTGTGTTTATGCTGTTTAATCTACACTTTAAAGGACTACGATTTGAGGGCATGCACCTGGAATGTCCGGACCCTTAATGGGGAAGGTGCCTCTGCCCGGCTGGTTGATGTCCTCGTAAGGACAAAAGCTGACATCACCGCCATCCAAGAAATGCGTTGGACGGGGCAAGGCAAAGAATGTCTGGGGCCTTGCGACGTCTACTACAGCTGCCATGTAAAGGAGCGCAAATTCGGAGTTGGATTTGTGGTGGGAGAGAGACTCCGTCGCCGAGTACTGTCGTTCACCCCGGTGGACGAGCGTCTAGCCACAATCCGCATCAAAGCGAGATTCTTCAACATCTCGCTCATCTGCGCCCATGCCCCGACGGAAGAGAAGGATGAGGCATCCAAGGATCTCTTCTATGAGCGCTTGGAGCGCACGTACGAGCGCTGCCCCCGTCATGATATCAAAATCGTGCTTGGCGACTTCAATGCCAGGGTGGGCAAGGAAGGGATCTTTGGAACCACCGTCGGAAAATTCAGCCTCCACGACGAAACGTCCGACAACGGATTGAGGCTGATCGACTTCGCCGGGGCCCGAAACATGGTAGTATGCAGTACTAGGTTCAAGCATAAAAAGATCCATCAAGCTACCTGGCTGTCTCCGGATCGAAAAACGAGAAACCAAATCGATCATGTTGTGATAGACGGAAGGCACGCTTCCAGTGTTTTAGACGTACGCACACTCCGAGGCCCAAACATCGACTCGGACC
>NW_023460326.1:10972-27494 GCF_013731165.1 Rhagoletis pomonella | reverse complement strand
TAAAGTGGCCGGTAATCTAAAGCTTAGATGAGAAAACGGCCCTTAGAAGGTAAATTGTAAAGTTTGCAACCAACTATGAATCTTTTAATCAAAAGGTCTGATAAAAATGCAAATATATAAAAAATTTCTTTTTTTTTAAGCCTTTATTCTGAAGAGATGAAATATCTCACGGAAATCAGATCCACTTCTCGGCATGCGACAACATTCCATAAAAATTAAAAACCGTCAAAAGTTGCAAATAATTTTTACTATATGTCGTACAAATACCGGCAAAGAGATATTTTATATTATTTTTGGATAGAAGAAAAATCTAATTTTTTTCTTTTCTTTTCCCACCGTTTAATTATCTTCAATTTTATGGACAAAAAAGCAGTATATATTAATGGGCTTATAAGCCTAATAAAGCACTCGAACATTTAATCACTCCAAAGTTATGTTTAAAATCCAATTTTGTTCGAAATTAGCTAAATCATAAAAAATGTACATATATCAATTATCTAAAATACCTTTTTTTGGTCAATAAATTTTTGATACAATTAAAGAACGAGGACAATAGAAAAATGTTTAACCAAGGCCCACAAAGGCCTGCCAAATAATAAAGAACTTTATACAAAATAATTTCTTTCTACACTACTTTGAGAACACCTGTTGGTAATTAGCATAATAAGCGTCTAAGTGGTATTCTATTGCCACGAGGGCTACGAAAAGGAAACGATTAATATTGCAATTTTAGCAAACATTTAAAGAAGAAAAATGGAAAACAGGGAAAACGAGTATTTGTGACAGGTTGCCAAAGTTACCGAAGCTATAAAATAAATTACTGCTGCCGCCTACACACGCTCTAGCTTTCTCATCACTCGTTTACTTTGCACTCGAATAGTAGTAGCAGAATATTTAAATTTAGTACAATATACCTACATACATATATTTATCTTAGAGAAAAGCTTTAGATATTATAGCAGCGTACGAAGAAGACGTTTAATAAATATTTATCATAACCCAAATATGGTTGACTGCAAACACTCGAGGTAGGGTTAGGAAGATGGTATGGGTTGGTTAAGGAAAGTAGATATATGCTGACCAGGCCCTAACGCTTAAGCTGTGGTCAACTGTCAACTAGAGGAGTGGGTATCTCCATTTTAATGGAATTTTCTGGTAATTTCCTTGCATAGCCACAAAGCAAAACTATTTATATGCGCACAAGTAAGTCATATTTAGAAATTAGTACATAAGTACATATGGCATGTAGTTATGTATCTAAGAAATTGAAGAACTTCAATAAAGGGCAAATAAAGGTTAGCATATGAAAAGCGGTCATTTTATTGCCAAAAGTTTATTTATTTATCAAAAAAGTATGCCTGCTACATAAAAACTAAGAACCGTTCTGAAAACCTTCCATTTTAAGGTTAAAACACACTGACATGAATTTTCTTCAGACACGTGCACTCTTTTTATTATTTGAGAACAACTTAATTGAAAAATGATTGAATCAAGAAGTGTAAAGTAAAATTACTAGACTAATTGCAAAATATATGTAATTATTTAGTTGCGAAATTTTTCGGTCTGTATTCGACTATTTGAGAACATATAATTTGCAAGTATCTTCACAAAATTCACACGGTAGTCTAACATGGTCGGCAGTTTTGAGCTGCAAAGACACAGTTTCTGAGAGAACTGGATTTTCTTCAGCTAGAATAATTATTTTGCTTGCTGTTTCTGAGGTAAGTAGCTTCATCTAGGCTCACAACTATCTTGTGAAAATTACCTGATCTAGAAAAACGGTATACAAATCCATCATCTACGACACTAAATTAAGTGTATGTGTGTCTGCGTTTTTTTGTGTCATTTCAAAACTTGACATTTTCTCTACAGTGTATTTGGTGATGTCCTTCGTTGATAATATCCATTAATCTCAAATTCAGGCTTCCATACTACTCTAGTTTTTTTTCCAGACAAGTATATCTACCATTAAGGAAGTAGCCAATTTATTTATTTATTTATTCGGTGGTAACAAAAGTCCTGAGATCTCTGAAGGAGCACCGCAAACTAGGTGAGAGCCACCTCTCTTCCGCGTTACGTGTCATTGTATATGTATGGGTGCCAGTGTATAGGGATATTGTAGAAAACTGCGTGCCTTACCTATTTCTCAGGAAGCCCTCTCTTTAAATATTCTATGTGTCTTCGTACTGAACTTTTCTGGAAAGAAACATTTTTGAAAAACCATTTCGCAAAAATCCTCCAGAAATAACTTGTTGCTGCAGGTTCTTCAAACTGTGGTTCTTCAGCGACTTTCTGCCAACAGTAGTGTATATATACACAGATACCTTATTTTTGAATTATAAATTGATACGAGCACATCAGACAAGTTTTTCGCCAACAGAAAAAAACAATGCCTTCAAGTTTCGTTTTTATTGCTGCGAATATTTTAGTTGTTGCCCTTATTAGCGCCGCCGATGTTGTTACCACTTTAGCAGCTTAAATTCAAGAAAAGTTTTAATGTATTTTAACCGCGCAACACACCGACTGCTCAGCACAGAGCATGAATTACATAGCCGTGCTACTTCACAACTCAACACCCGGCAGAGTTTTGGGTAGTGATTTTAAAACTTCTTGGCCAACAAAGGCGACAAAAACAATACATTCGACACCGGTTAACCCACACAACCACAACCACAGCGCCGATATATAGCAGCACTTGACCGAGTCACAAATACAACGACATGAATTGAAGGTGCAAGCAGTGGAAAGCAAACTGGACAATGCAGAGCGTGGCTAGATGAATTTCCAACGATAACAAAACTTTGCTACGCACAGTGTAAAGTGAAACTACTGTGCAATTTATTCAAAACCTAAAAACCTTATTAAATTGTTCACAACTAAAAGTTTTCTTGTATAACAAACAGGGGAATAAATCCACACACCTACCGGATGTAATGGCTGTATTCATTTGTACATATATACATACAAAAACACACAAATACCAATACACTTTGGTATCACAACATTTCCCCTCCACTAAAAGGCCCTTCATTAGTGCGACGTCGCAACGGTGAACGTCGGCCATTGAAGTTCGTCATTTACACGCTTTCGTTCATACGGCGCAGAGTTGAGTAGTCGGATTAAGGAGACGCTAAAGGGATGGCAGAAGCTGGCTGGCAAAACTTTTCACTTTTGGATTTTAATGAAATATTAAAATCTTTTAGGATATTTTATAGTTTGTAAAACTTTGTTTATACCTTAAGTGCGTCTGAGACTTGGTGCAAGTTGCTCATCCAGGGTTTCATAGCGCGTTTGTATCTATGTTTGTAATACTACTGCTTTGTATATCGCCACCTCGTCGTCCAGTCGATGCTGGTTTGAAATAATGTTTAGTAACTGAAATTTGTCTTTCGTTAACTGCTTCATTTTCTGATGTTTAGTGGTAAACAAAGAAGAAAAATTTTTGAACACAAATTAAACTTTTCTCAAGTTGAGGAGTTGCGCACAGTGAACTCGGAATTTTTTTTTTTGTTTCTATTATTTCTATTTATATTTATCTTGATGTCTTTGATGCGAGTTACACATTTTGCTAAGTGTTTTTGCAAAGATTCTTTGTAGTGTGCGTTTTGGTGTAGTTGCATATACATACATATGTAGATGTATGTACGTATGTAGAGGTACCAAAAATTTAACGCTAGCTCTTAAGGGTATATAACTTTTTTATTAGAGGCTTTTTTGATTGCAGAAATACACTTTTCAAGTTTTCCATATTGAAAAATAATTTTGTTTTGTATGTGGCCCAGCCCAGGTGTTAAAGTCTGCTTTCAAGTCTGCTCGGTTCGTGTGCGAAGGAGGTGAGAAGATAGGGGAAAATATGTACATTCATCTCACCTCCTTCGCCTACAAACGAGCAGTTTTGAAAACAAGACTTGACGTGTCTGAAAGGCGTCTATAGCTTAGGAACGACAGTGAAGCATTTCCCGGCCAAGAAAAAGAAGCTAAATAGGTTGGCCTAACGTCAACCGAGGACAAGACAAAGTACTCCACATATTGTTCACAAGTAGCTTTGAAACAGTGAAGAACTCCACAAGTACATATATCATCATCCACGTTCTTTCATATGGCACAGAAACGTGGAAGATGTCGATCAAAGTTGAGCGAAGGAGAGAGGCGATTGGCAAACTTGTTTCGTCCCGGCCCATACCGACAAACAATTGTAATGCCAAGTAAGAAGAGTATGAACGATTTCACTCAGTTCATATTCTTTCTTCTTCTTTCAGGAACTCAGTTCTGTAGCTCATTTTATCTTTTCGAGCTTCAGTTTAAATAAAATCTCTCTTGGTACCGGACGGCTCACAGAGGCCCTTCACAATCCTAATGAAGCAGGTGTTATTACACAAGATGATTTCAAAAAGTCGTATCAGTTTCGCGCGGATACAAAATTCAGCCTTCGCGATTATTGACAGCTAAGGTCTAAGGCCACAATAACAAGCCATAAAAAGCTTTTTGATGATGCGTTTTAGCCTTTGACACAATACCCTCGATAATATTTTACATCCATGATGAGAAGACTGAGCCAGCGGTAGGTACTGCATGGACACCCATGTTGTGGATTGGGTAGAGTAAATTGTTATCAACTCCCCACCACTGCATTTGAATAGCTCCGCTGTCAAACCGTCAGCTCCAGTAGGACATCGGTCACTTGGTCGCCTTGGCTGTTTTTCGGACCCTGTGAAATCCAAGTATTTTTTGACGTTCGCACAGCAGATATGAAAGTCAGTGACGTCTAAACTACTAAAGGTATGCCTTCCGTCGGTCACAACTTAATCCATTTGATTTTTCCTTTTTCGATCCAGAAAAAGAGTTTTATGCTGGAACCTAGTGCTGCACACTACTATGTTGCGGATACCGTCGGAGTGGATCAGCCTAAGTTCGTTATGTGACGTTTAGTCGTGGAGTCTAGATTTTCATAAGGCAGGACCAAAGCAAGCTTCCTCGTTCAGCTTGGTATTGAAATCACCAAGCGAAATGTTGTAGGTGTACTTCAAGTGCTCATAAAATAGGTCGTTGGTCACCTCGTCTTTCTCTTACGTCGTAGCATTGAACGAGCTGTTGAGGAGTCTCGCTTTCATGCAGATTGTGGCTAGACGGATTGACAATCGGAGACCAATTTAGTGCTCTTTTCTATGGAAGCTCTGACAGACATCGCTAGGTGTCACATGCTTATTGCTGTGCCACTCGCATTGCATTTCTTGGTTGGCGGTGATGTGAGGCTTAGTCTCTCCGAGGATATTAAACAGCTGGACAGAGGACTTTTTCCCTTTAGGCGTCCGGACATTCGAGTTGCATGCCCTGAACCGAAGACCTTTAAGTGTTTACTATGGCCAGGGACTATGAGAACTTTTTAAGTCCACGCTTATTTGCATAGCTGGACGTTTACTCCACCCGCTTGTAGCTGAACCTCCTGGTGAAGAGTCTCTATAGTGAACCTGATGTGTCGGAGTGGCTCTCCTAAACCTGCCTTTCTTTTTGCCGTAACCTAAGGCTCCACAAGAGTTGGTTACCACGTCTTGAATTTAAGAGTATGCTGACGTGGACGAAAGACTTTTGTTTTGTAATTTTTACAAAGACTTAAAGTTTTCATTCTTTCTCTTCAAGAAATTTCTGCAAATTTAGATAGCCAAGGTTCGGAAATATGTACATAGCAACTGTTTTTTTTTTGTATTTTCTGTTTTCATAACGCCAGTGCACTTTTCATAATGCACTGCAAATATTTTCTAACAAATTTTAACCAATGAAATCATTGTTTTACTTGCATATGTAATATAAAATTCTTACTCCTTTTACCAGTTCTGGATTTTGTTTGCCTTTGCTTCGTCTACATTTTACCGCACTGTTGATTGCTTCAAGTGATTAAATTTAAGTAACTGAAATAATGTGAAAACAAACACGAACGGAAAAACTGAAAAGGCAACATCTTTATTTTCTTTTACAGTATTTTGCCATAAAAAAAATTTAGGAACAAGTACAAATAATGCACTGCAAAGTGAAAGGGTGAAAACACTTGTTCAGCACGTTTTTCTAATCTTTTAGTTGCGGCGCGGCATCACAGCCCTTTCACGCCATAAAAGACCAGCACCAGTGATTAAAGTTCCCTGCTGGTTTGTTGATTTTTTCAGTTTTTTTCTATTTTTATTTCTACTTTTACCGCTATTCGTTGCTGGTAAGAAATTTGTAGTGCGTACATGCGACTACCGTTAAATTAACATAATGAAATTAGTATAAAAGGAGTGTAAAAAAAAATATTTAAAAAAAGGAACAAAAGAATATTCAGAGATCGCAAGAAGGCATAAGAAGAGCAATAGAAGTAACTTTAGACCAACAGCAGCGAAAGGATTTAAGCAAATTGGGAAATACTCACTTTTGAAGGGTAGAAGAGCTTAAGTTAAACGATGAGCGTAAGCAAGAGCTTTTCATAGTTTAGGAAAAAACTGGAAAAAATTTTCAAAGTGCACGTGCAAAAATTAAGATCAGCTTGTTTGCTTCTGAAAGTTGCTGTGTACCGTTACAAGGAGGAGATTGCAAAAATAAGGCTGTCACTTTCGATTGTTTACTGTATAAATAAATATACGAATTGTACATAATTTTGACAAAGGCGCGACTAGGGAAAATGGGTCACTGTCACTGAATATTCATTTTCTATTTGTTTGAAAGCACCAACATCGCTTGGGTCAAAACCTTTTCGACAGTCGTTGCTAAGCAAAAGCCATTCAAATTGGCTATAGCCGTCGTGGCGCCCACATTAATCGTGAACACCGCCGCTCTACTTCACTGCTCGCAACTACTTAGAGCCAAGCAAGCAGATAAACGAGTAGCCATTTGCGTGCGAGTAAGTGGCCAAATAGCAGCCAAAGCTGAAATATTGGAGTGAGACTTCGACTGGCTGGTAGTCGGCAGGTCGGCAGAGTTTTGTGGCTCAACGAATTTACTTATTTATTTTTATTTTTTTTTGGATTTATGTGCTAGTTACGTGACAGATTTTTCGTTTATTTTAGCACAAATTAAATTAATTTATAAATGTAGTTGGGTGCTTGGGTGCCAGCTGAGTTCGGCTCAAGCGAAAAGTGTGACAATTTATACGCTGCCATTGTTTTTAAACTGTTTCACTGTCAAGAGTTGTTGCTAGATTTTTACTGACATACATACCTACTCACGGTTTGACCCGTTTTGTTGCCCATTTCTTTTTAAGACTTCTTTTCCTGGCATTTATTTTGACCCTGTTTGCATAGCAGCGACATTTACGGTTCAATAGCTAGGAAATTAAGCTCATTAAAAGCCAATTGTTGACAACAAAAAACTGTGAAACTGTAGAAAAACTCTGATTTAACCCAAAGCATTGGAAATTCACAAAGTATCAGTGAGTGAAGAGTGTGAAAAAATAGTCTTTGATTAAAAATGCTTGAAAAGCGTCAAACAATTGATCAGGCGGATAAGAATTAAAGATGTATTTGTTAAGTGAAGTCAGCCATCACAGCGGCGTGTGGAAAAAGTGTATCATTTAATTTCGCTTTAAACCTTTTATTTATTTTTTTTTTAAATTTTTGCTTTTACGCTGTTTGAGCTTTGCGTTTTTTCTGCTTATTATGATATAAAATATCACTGAAATTATAAGGCCACAATAACGAATTATGTATGGCTACGGTGACCGTATTTATAAGAGCCGAATACGGGACAAAAAATAATTTTTCAAATCTGTTCCACAACAGCTTACAGATCTTAAAGCCTTCTTCAATGATTCTAAATGTATTAGCCCTGAAACGGTATCCATTTAAGAGCATCACAAATTTGTGGGATAATTTTCTCGAGATTTTTACCCTGTTAAATTTGTTTAAAAAATTCGTTAAATTTTAGTACAATAAAGTGCAATTTTAAGTCGCTAGGGTTTACCATTAATTTTTGGAATTTTTTTTTTTGACGGTGTTACGCATTTTTTCATGCAAATTATTTAGCACTTTCCACTCGCACTTTATTATATTAAATTTTAATGAGATACAAAACTGCAAACCAAATTGTTTTCTAAAGATTCTAATTAAAAAGTTTGAAATTTTGGTGAAACATTGCAGAATTAATTTTTATAATTTTTTGCACCAAGCTGGAAATTTGGTATTATATTGCTTTTGTTATGAAAAGAGCTTTACTTTCTTAAAACAAATAACAAACGTTAGATAAACTAAGGAAAAACAACCAAAACTTACTAAAATGTCGAGTCCAAATTTCTATTTTGGTCACTGTATGTATTTCTCGATTTGAATCACAGGCATTCAGATTAGAAAAAAATAACTGCTTATGGAGAAAATTACGATCATATACCTACCACCATCACCTAAAACTCGTTCATAAGCATACCATTTTAATGAGCTGTTAAGGCGTCGAAACACCGAATACGGAACAATGAAAGGACTTTAAAAGAAATACGGAACATTTGGTATCCCGTATAAAATAAATAAATACAATGCAAAACAGGACGGATGGTCACCGCATGTATGGCATGCATTTTTTATTAAACATAAAAATATGCTTTTCGTGTGCATGGAACGCAAGCAGATATGCTTTAAAATTCAGCTTTAATGCCATACCTATGTATGTATTTATGATGTTTAATCTATACTAACAAAAACAAAAAAAAAAAACATACGCAAGTTTCAATGACGTTAGCTTGCAGCTTTAAACGCATTCTAGCGCTATGTTTTCAATAACTTGATTTATCACATCAACTTGCTGCTAAATTTTATGTGAATTGTATGTATTTTTTGTGCATGGTATCGTTAATGAAATATTCGTGCTGTATCAGACAAAAAAAAATTTATAAAAAGTTTTGCAGCGTGAATATTTTAATATCATCTATATTTTATACCGGTTCTATTTATATGAACTTACTTAATCGAAAAAATCTTGATAGCTCAGAGACCAAAACTGTTTCTTTTTTCGGATTTTTCTCACACTTTTTGGTTCACGGAGTCAAAGGTTATCAACTTAACGTAAATTTCCAAAAACCAGTAAAAATACACAACTTCCGTTGAAAATTGTCCAGATTATGACCTGTGTTTTGACCCAGCATCCAGAATTTCAGCATTTTGATCATAACTTAAGATTTTGGGGGTGTGAAAGTAGGTGGTAAGTAGGGAAACATTTTGACTGCCTTTCACCTGAGTCCCAGGTCCTGAGAGTTGCCAGATTATTTTACGTGTGGTTCAAATCGCATCTTACGACGTCCATATACATACTTGCAATCCTCTGGGGAAGGTGCCTCCCTCCGGTTGGTTGATGTTCTCAGGAAGATAAAGGTTGACATCACCGCCATCCAAGAAATGCGTTGAACGACACCCTTGATACGTAAGGAAGCGCGAATACAGTGTTGGATTTGTGTAGGGAGCGAGATTTCGTCAACGAGTACTGTTGTTCACCAAGGTGGACGAGCATCTAGCGACAATCCGCATCAAAACATGGTTGTTCAACATCTCCCTGATTTGTGCCCATGCTTCGATGGAAGAGAAGGACGAGCCGTCCTTGCCAGAGTGGGCAAGGAAGGGATCTTTGGCGCCATTGTCGGAAAACTCAGCCTTCACGACGAAACGTTCGATAACAGACTGAGGCTGATCGACTTCAACGGCGCCCGAAACATGGCAGTATGTAGTACATGGTTCATGCATAAAATTATCCATCAAGTATTTTGCTGCCTCCAGATCGAAAACCGAGAATCCTAATCGATCATGTTGTGATACGCGAAAGGCACGCTACCAGTGTTTTAGATGTACGTCGGGCTCTCGGAGTCCAAATATCGAATTGAACTACAACAAGATGTAGCCAAGATACGCATCCGTCTCTTTGCAGTAAAACATGTGCGCCCAATAATGCATGGAAAGCTCAACGTCGAGAAGCTGCAATCACAAAAGGCGGTCAATTTCTTCGCTAAACTCGACACTCACACCTTCTCTCGGAGGTCACTCTTCAACAAACTGCCACTCGAGAGTAGTGACACCACATTTCTCAATCATTATAGAAAAACCCTCGCGAAAGAAATATTCAGATTTCAGATAGCAACTGGTACGATGAGAAATATTACGCCGCACCGTGGGCTGAAACGAAACTCTGTGCTCAAAATAAAATATCTCCTCTTGTTTAGTTACATTTCAGGGGAAAATTATGGAAAAAAATGCTAACCTAATATTCAAGGTCACTTGTAGTCCAACAACCACATATTATATAATTTTTCGAACAAGAATGAGTAAACTTTTATAAAAAACTGATAGATATTAATTTTTAGCCATAACCTTAACCTTAATATTAACCTTACCTTTAACTTTAACCCTAACCGCAATCGTAATCGTAATTTGAATTTTAACCAGGGGCCGAACATAACAGTTATTGATGAAAACTCTCGTGCAAAAATTCACTATGAAGGAAATGTTCTACAACTAAGTGAAACATACCAATCGATTTCTATTTTCACCGAGCCTCAAATTTTAAAATAAATTTTTTTTTTACATTTTTATGCAAAATTTAACACAATAACAATTATTTTTGATTTTTGTATTATAAATCCAAACTAACAATTATTTTTGATTTTTATATTATATGTCTTAGATAACAGTTATTGGTGACTTTTATTTATAAAAGTCATCAATAAAAATCAGTCAGAGACTTTTGCTCTTAAAAGTCATCGATATAAATCAGTAACCGACTTTTATTTTTTAAATTATTCGTATAAAAGTCAATAACATTTTTTGCCGTTAACAAGGTTTTGGGAAACAAATTTTACTACGAATTATAAATAAAAGTCTTCCTGTTATTGCGAATTATTTATATAAAAATCAAAAATAATTGTTATTTTCGATTTATAAAATAAAAGTCAGAAATAACGGGTATTTAAAAGGTAATTAAATAAAGGTCAAGAAATAATTGTTAGAGAGCGATTTTTTTTTAATAAAGGTGTAACTGTTACGGTCCCTGATTTTAACCTTAATCTTAATCTAAATCTTCATCTTAATCTTAATTTTAACCTTAAGCTTAGTCTTAAACTCAATCTCAATCTTAATCTTAATTTTAGTCTTAGTATTTTCCAGCCACCCCTGCTATATGAGTTCGGAATTAGAGCTCAACGATTGTGTCGCTGCTTCGTTACATTGGTGTTAGCATTTACACCCCACCGCCCGTGAAGAAGTTTCACTTCTAAAGTCTTCGTCACGGTTGGTAGTTATTTTGAAGTAGTGAAGGACTTCGTCGTCATCTTAGGATCCAACATAATCCGCACCACCTATGACAGGCTAGAGAGCAAGCGAGCAACAATTCTTGCCAAATAATTTAGGCTTTGTAGGCAATTGAAACTGTTCCTTTCTTCTTTTTGGCCAAAAAAATACAGTTGTTCCGCTAGGACAGCACAAGTGCTCCAATCCTTAAGTTATTCAATGGAAAAAAAAACTGACTAGGGGACTTTATTGGACTCGGAAACATTTGCTTATACGGTTACAGCGACAAAACAGAACTTTAAAATAATAAAAAGAACTAAGTAACCGTAATAAATGTTATACATACATGCATACATATGTTAATTTATGTATGTAGCACATTGGCGCTAATAAGAGTTTTGTTTACGTAATTAAAATTTAATATAAACAAAACAATACAAAGTAACAATTTTGCCAGGCATTAATTGCAACTAAACTAAAGTCGTTAAATAAATCTTAACAATGTGCGAATGGGGAAAACACCAAAAACAAAAACGAAAATAACACATAATTAAAATAAATTCAGCAAGAAGGGATAGACAGTGCGGCAGTGCAGCAGTCGTCGGCGCTTGGAAACAAAATTAAATTTGCATGAGTTGCCTCAGCTTTGGGTATTTTAATTCCCGCTGATTGTTGCCTGCAAGCAAATGAAGGCAGACGTATGTAAGTGTTACTATGTGAGGATATATATAGGATAGGTATGTATGTAAATACATTCGTGTAAAAAGAACAGTTCCTGGGAGCGTCAGATTAATATGTGTAAATGAACAAGTAAGGAAGTCTAAGTTCGGGCGGAGCCGAACATTAAATACCCGGCGCAAGTATTAATTATATGTTTTTTCACCTTTTCGAAAGCTACCGCTAGATGGTAAGACGGGTATATTAGCGTCCTTAAATTTCGAAATATTGAAGTTTCAAGCATTTCTCAAATTTACCGTTATATGAAAAGCGGCCGTAATTTTAGTCCGATTTCAATAATTTTCAACGTTTTGCTGTTATGTGGCAAGCACAATAAAAATACCGAGTTTGGTACAAATTGGTAGAACGGTTACCGATATACATATATCAAAATTTTACCATAAACGTATTTCTTGTTAAAGAATTGTTGCAAGCATCGATTTCAAATAAATTAGCTTTAATATTTACTGATTTATCGAAGATTTTGTATTTCTCTAAATTACCGTTATATGGGATGTGGGCGTGGTTATTGCCCGATTTTTAAAATTTTCGGCCATTTAGTATGCTGTATCAAGGCCAATAACTGTGCTAAGTTTGGAAGAAATTGGTGCAGCGGTTACCAAGATATGCACATATAACCATAAGTGGACGTGGCTACGCCCATTTTTCAAAAATTTATAATATTCTTATTTTTCGTCTAGAAATTGTTGCAAATATCAATTTTGAGTGAATAATCTTCAGTAGTTACTAAAATATCACAGTTTTAGTATTTCTGGAAACTACCGTTATATGGGAAGTGGGCGTGGTTACAGTCCGATTTTGCCCATTTTCAATACCAACTTACCTTGGATTAACGGAAACCTACATACCAAATTTCGTTGAGATATCTCAATTGTTGCTCGAGTTATCGTGTACACGGACGGACGGACAGACGGACAGACGTACAGATGGACGGACAGACAGACATGGCTTAATCGATTTTTCTATTCATTCTGAGCATTTATGTATACATTTGTCTATATCTATCTCGATTCGTTTTGATGGTTACAAACAACCGTTAAGTGAACAAAATTAATATACCCTTGTCCACAAGTGCGGTCGGGTATAAAAATAGTAATACATTTCGAAAATATTAAACACACACATGGACGAGCGTAGTCATACAGACATACATACATACTAGTATATAGATAGGGGACTGAGTTTAGGTTTCTTGGGTGCAAAGATTACTGGGATCGTTGAAAATTTTTGGTTTATTTGTTCACTGCGTTTTTTCACAGAAAAAATTGTAAGTCTTAGTGTCAAAGTAAAGGGAGTAATGCCAATTTTTAAAAAGGCTTGTCTTCTGTTTTCGATTTACTTTTTATAATGGTTTTGTTTCTTCTGTTAAATGGAAAATTTGCTGGTTAAGGACTTTGTGAATCAAGGTAACGATATGTATAGATCTTCAAGATCAGCTGTCGAATCATGGTATTTTTTTTAGCAAATTTTGCGTTTGAGTATTTTAGTTTTTGGCTCTTCCTGTAAAATGTTGCATTGCGTGGTTACCATCTTTTCATAGACACTAGTGACGCACAAAACAGAGGAACGGGAACCGGAGAACTGGGTTTCTTTAGAGAACCGCCCGGTCTGGTTCTTATAAGAACCGAAAAATGGTTCCAAGGGGAGCAAAGTCCGATTTCAAAAGAACCCAAACTCTCCAAACAAATAGAAGCTCGACCAAAACAAAACTGAAAAACGGTTCCGGAAGATCCGAAACTCGATTCGAAAATATCCTAAAAACGGTTCTAGAAGAACCGAAACCCGATTACAAAAGAACCGAAAAACGGTTTCGGAAGAAACGAACTCGATCATAAAAAAACGAAACCCGATTCCTAAAGAACCGAAAACCGGTTCCGGGAGAAACGAAACTCGATTCCAAAATAAGCAAAGCTTAATTCCAAACAAAAAGAGAAAAACGGTCCCAGAAGAACCGAGTCTTGATTCCAAAAGAACTGAAAAACGATTCCGGAAGAACCGAAGCTCGATTCTAAGAGAACCGAAAAATGGCTCCATCAAAAGCGAAACTCGGTTCCAAGAGAATCGAAAGAAGGTTTCAGAAGAACCGACACTCGGTTCCAAAATACCATAAACCAGATCCCATAGAACCGAAAAGCGACTACACAGTCTAAAAATGAAGATATCAGCCCGAAAATCGGTTAAGATATGTATTATAGAGTTCCGAGTTGTAGGTCAATTTCGTTCGATTCGAAGCAATACAATAGCAATAGTCGCCATATACCTACCCGATATCGACCTGATATCAACTTCGTTATTTTTGATGCTTATCAACTTGAAATTCGTTTTGTTTACGTAATATGTAGTGCTCAGTTGATCTACAAAATTCTTTCCTTCGAATTTAATGTTGTGCCAATTTACTTCCTTATCTTTGACGCCTGCAAATCGATGTAAGCTGCGATTTGAATGCTTCAAAAGAGAATGGCCAACATCGGAAAAATCTTGCTTTTAAATAGAAACATTTCTCTGTTTTAGATGAAACCTTAACGTGGAAAACGCGTATTTAAATTTACTTTCATGTATTTTATTTTTTATACCCGAGCGCACTTGTGCACAAGGGTATTATAACTTTGTTCACATAACGGTTGTTTGTAACAGGCAAAACGAATCGAGATAGATATAGACAAATGTATACATAAATGATCAGGATGAAAAGAGAAATCGATTAAGCGGTGACTGTCTGTCCGTCCGTCCGTCCGTCCGTCCGTCCGTCTGTGCACACGATAACTCGAGTAAAAATTGAGATATCTTAACGAAACTTGGTATGTGCACTTCTTTCGGGCGTAGGACGGATGGTATTGAAAGTGGGCAAAATCGGACAATAACCACGCCTACCTCCCATATAACGGTAGTTTTCAGAAATACAAAAACTGCGATATTTTAGTAACTACTGAAGATAATTCACTCAAAATTGATATTTATAATAAATTTTAGACGAAAAATAAGAATATTAACATTTTTTTGAAAATGGGCGTAGCCACGCCCACTTATGGTTACATGTGTATATCTTGGTAACCGCTGCATCAATTTATTCCAAACTTTGCACAGTTATTGGCCTTAATACAGCATACTAAATGGCCGAAAATTTTAAAAATTGGACAATAACCACGCCCACTTCCCATATAACGGTAATTTTCAGAAATACGAATACTGCGATATTTTAGTAACTACTGAAGATTATTCACTCAAAATTGATATTTACAATAAGTTTTAGACGAAAAATAAGAATATTATAAATTTTTGGAAAATGGGCGTAGCCACGCCCAGTTATGTTTACATGTGTATATCTTGGTAACCGCTGCACCAATTTCTTCCAAACTTGGCACAGTTGTTAACCTTGGTATAACATACGAAATGGCCGAAAATTTTTAAAATAGGACAATAATCCCATATAACGGTAATTTAGAGAAATACGAAATCTTCGATAAATCAATAATTATTGAAGCTAATTTATTCGAAATTGATGCTTGCAACAATTCGTTACCAAGAAATACGTTTAGGATACAATTTTGAAAAATGGGCGTGGCACCGCCCACTTATGATCACATATATGTATCTCGGTAACCGTTCTACCAATTTGTACCAAACTCGGTGTGGTTATTGTACTTGCCACATAGAAGCAAAACGTTGAAACTTATTGAAATCGAACTAAAATTACGGCCGCTTTTCATATAACGGTAAATTTCAGATATGCTTGAAACTTCAATATTTCGAAATTTAAGGACGCCAATTTACTCAAAATGGATACACCTCTGTTTACCATGTAGCGGTAGCTTTCGGAAAGGTGAAAAACATATATTTAATACTTGCGCCGGGTATTTAATGTTCGGCTCCGCCCGAACTTAGACTTTTTTACTTGTTTTGTAATAGTTTTTTTTTCACAAAAATATAAAGTAAGGAAGGAATTATTTATTGTCTTTACTTTTCTTTATAACAAGAATATAAAAGAAATTAAATTTTTTGTAAAATCTTTTCAAATATTTTGAAAGGGCCTATTTCCGTCGCCCCTTTTTTGAGAAGAAGAACTGGCCCAAAATATCCATTCTCCTTAGACACTAGCCATGTTTCATTAAATTACGTATACATCATGACGTTTCTCTATTCTAAATCATGCACAATTATGCAGAGCAGAGATGGACAGAGTGGCTCCCAGTAGCCTTTTGCTTAGGAGCCGGCTTAGCACATTTTGATGCTAGATGAGGGGTAACATCAAGAGCTAGCATGAAGGAGGAAGAAGAGCGTATTAAAATAATCTGCCCATCCCTGAGGTAGAGGTAAAAGCAAGAAGGAAATTTAGCCTGAATTAAAAAATAAGAAGTAATTTTTGTTTTTAGCTCCTATCACTGAAGTATTTATGGTCCTTTAGCCACTTAATATATATGAAAAAAAATTTTCTCAGTGCAGTCAATACTTGGTTAGGGAAACTCAATGACAATAAAATCACATAACTTTCTGCAAAAATTAAACTTCTGTGCATTGCTGCTTTTCTTATTTGGTACCTGATTTGAGTACCAAACATCGTT
>NW_023460326.1:8160-10872 GCF_013731165.1 Rhagoletis pomonella | reverse complement strand
AAAAAAATAAGAAGTATTTTCAAATAGAAATTGATAGTGAAATCAAAACTATTCCGATTGACAGGTTAAAACCAGCGATGATTGAAACTTTATCAGAATTTAACACTAATTATCACAACAATATTGGAACAAAAAAGAAAGTCACATTTAACTTATTTAACGTAAATTCTCTGGAAGGGGGAGTAATGTAGGGTTCTTATCATTTAATATTTTATCCAATGTATTTGACTTTATAATACTTTAAATTTTTAGATTTAAGATTGTTGTGAAATATGATAATTTTCTTTTTCAATTTTGAAGTTGAATGTTAAAAATTTTTCATTAACATTTTGCTTGTTGAAGAATTAACTGGTTTATTGAGAATGTTAAAGAAATAATTAAAACAAATCCCAGAAGAGAATTTTATTTGAAATAAGGACAACTATACATCTTAATCGATTTCTCTATTCATTCTGAGCATTTATGTATACATTTGTCTATATCTATCTCGATTCGTTTGGCCTGTTACAAACAACCGTTAAGTGAACCAAATTAATATACCCTTGTGCACAAGTGCGCTCGGGTATAAAAATAGTAATAAATTTCGAAAATATTACACACACACATGGACGAGCGTAGTCATACAGACATACATACATACTAGTATATAGATAGGGGACTGAGTTTAGGTTTCTTGGGTGCAAAGATTACTGGGATCGTTGAAAAGTTTTGGTTTATTTGTTCACCGCGTTTTTTCACAGAAAAAATTTGAAAGTGTTAGTGTCAAAGTAAAGGGAGTAATGCCAATTTTTAAAAAGGTTTGTCTTCTGTTTTCGATTTACTTTCTATAATGGTTTTGTTTCTTCTGTTAAATGGAAAATTTGCTGGTTAGGGACTTTGTGAATCAAGGTAGCGATATGTATAGATCTTTAAGATCAGCTGTCGAATCGTGGTATTTTTTTTAGCAAATTTTGCGTTTGTGTATTTTAGTTTTTGGCTCTTCCTGTAAAATGTTGCATTGTGTGATTACCATCTTTTCATAGACACTAGTGATGCACAAAACTGGGGAACCGGAACCGGAGAACTGGGTTTTTTAGAGAAACGACCGGTCTGGTTCTTATAAGAACCGAAAAATGGTTCCAAGGGGACCAAAGTCCGATTCCAAAAGAACCCAAACCCTATTCCAAACCAATAGAAGCTCGACCAAAACAAAACTGAAAAACGGTTCCGGAAGATCCGAAACTCGATTCGAAAATATCCTAAAAACGGTTCTAGAAGAACCGAAACCCGATTACAAAGAACCGAAAAACGGTTTCGGAAGAAACGAACTCGATCATAAAAAAACGAAACCCGATTCCTAAAGAACCGAAAACCGGTTGCGGGAGAAACGAAACTCGATTCCAAAATAAGCAAAGCTTAATTCCAAAAAAAAAAAAAGAAAAACGGTCGCAGAAGAATCGAGTTTTTATTCCAAAAGAACTGAAAAACTATTCCGGAAGAACCGAAGCTCGATTCTAAGAGAACCGAAAAATGGCTCCATCAAAAGCGAAACTCGGTTCCAAGAGAATCGAAGGAAGGTTTCAGAAGAACCGGCACTCGGTTCCAAAATACCATAAACCAGATCCCATAGAACCGAAAAGCGGCCACACAGTCTAAAAATGAAGATATCAGCCCGAAAATCGGTTAAGATATCTATTATAGAGTTCCGAGTTGTAGGTCAATTTCGTTCGATTCGAAGCAATATATCATATAGTCGCCATATACCTACCCGATATCGACCTGATATTTTATTGATTTTGATGCTTATAAACTTCAAATTCGTTTTGTTTACGTAATATGTAGTTCTCAGTTGATCTACAAAATTCTTTACTTTGAATTTAATGTTGTGCCAATTTACTTCCTTATCTTTGACGCCTGCAAATCGATGTAAGCTGCGATTTGAATGCTTCAAAAGAGAATGGCCAACATCGGAAAAATCATGTTTTTAAATAGAAACATTTCTCTATTTTAGATGAAACCTTAACGTGGAAAACGCGTATTTAAATTTACTTTCAGTTATTTTATTTTTTTTTGTAATAGTTTTTTTTTCACAAAAATATAAAGTAAGGAAGGAATTATTTATTGTCTTTACTTTTCTTTATAACAAAAATATAAAAGAAATTTAAATTTTTGTAAAATCTTTTCAAATATTTTGAAAGGGCCTATTTCCGTCGCCCCTTATTTGAGAAGAAGAACCGGCCCAAAATATCCATTCTCCTTAGACACTAGCCATGTTTCATTAAATTACGTATAAGTCATGACGTTTCTCTTATTCTAAATCATGCACAACTATGTAGAGCAGAGATGGACAAAGTGGCTCCCAGTAGCCTTTTGCTTAGGAGCCGGCTTAGCACATTTTGATGCTAGATGAGGGGTAACATCAAGAGCCAGCATGAAGGAGCAAGAAGAGCGTATTAAAATAATCTGCCCATCCCTGAGGTAGAGGTAAAAGCAAAAAGAAAATTTGGCCTGAATTAAAAAATAAGAAGTAATTTTTGTTTTTAGCTCCTATCACTGAAGTATTTATGGTCCTTTAGCCACTAAATATATATGAAAAAAATTTTTCTCAGTGCAGTCAATACTTGGTTAGGGAAACTCAATGACAATAAAATCACATAATTTTCTGCAAAAATTAAACTTCTGTGCGTTGCTGCTTTTCTTATTTGGTACCTGATTTGAGTACCAAACATCGTT
>NW_023460326.1:0-8060 GCF_013731165.1 Rhagoletis pomonella | reverse complement strand
GGCCAAAATCGCTTAGGCGGTTACAGCGCCAAAAAAGAAGAAGAAGAGTTTAATCTACACTAACAAAAACAAAAAAAAAACATACGCAAGTTTCAATGACATTAGCTTGCAGCTTTCAATGCATTCTAGCGCAATGTTTTCAATAACTTGATTTATCTCATCAACTTGCTGCTAAATTTTATGTGAATTATATGTATGTATTTTTAGTGCATGGTATCGTTAATGAAATATTCGTGCTGTATCAGACAAAAAAAATTTTATAAAAAGTTTTGCAGCGTGAATACTTTAATAACATAAATACTCTTTACCAGTTTTACGTATATGAATTTAGTCTACTATAACGTAATCGAAAAAATCTTGATAGCTCACAGACCAAAACTATTTCTTTTTTCGTATTTTTCTCAAACTTTTTGGTTCACGGAGTCAGTGGTTATCAACTTAACGTGAATTTCCAGAAACCAGTGAAAAGGTACGACCTTCCGCTTTTCAAGGAATATAAGATTGTGAGAATCCGTTGCAAATTGTCCAGATTATGACCTGTGTTTTGACCCAGCATCCAGAATTTCAGCATTTTGATTATAACTTAAGATTTTGGGGGTGTGTTTTGGGGATTGGTTGTGGGATGGTTCCGTGTGCAGAACTTCACGTAAGTAGGGAAACATTTTGACTGCCTTTCACCTGAGTTCCAGGTCCAGGGAGTTGCCAGAAGTGAACGTCCATATACATACTTACAATCCTCTGGGAAAGGTGCCTCTGTCCGGTTGGTTGATGTCCTCAGGAATACAAAGGTTGACATCACCGCCATCCAAGAAATGCATTGAACGAGACCTTTGATACGTAAAGGAGCGCGAATACAGTGTTGGATTTGTGGAGGGATGGAGATTTCGTCAACGAGTACTGTTGTTCACCAAGGTGGACGAGCATCTAGCGACAATCCGCATCAAAACATGGTTCTTCAACATCTCCCTGATTTGTGGCCATGCTCCGATGGAAGAGAAGGACGAACCGTCCTTGCCAGAGTGGGCAAGGAAGGGATCTTTGGCGCCATTGTCGGAAAACTCAGCCTTCATGACGAAACGTTCGATAACAGACTGAGGCTGATCGACTTCAACGGCGCCCGAAACATGGCAGTATGTAGTACAAGGTTCATGCATAAAATTATCCATCAAGTATTTGGCTGCCTCCAGATCGAAAACCGAGAATCCAAATCGATCATGTTGTGATTCGCGGAAGGCACGCTTCCAGTGTTTTAGATGTACGTCCACTCCGAGAGCCAAATATCCAATTGAACCACTATCTTGTTGTAGCCAAGATACGCATCCGTCTCTGTGCAGTTAAACATGTGCGCCCAATAATGCATGGAAAGCTCAACGTCGAGAAGGTGCAATCACAAAAGGCGGCCAATTTCTTCGCTAAACTCGACACCCACACCTTCTCTCGGAGGTCACTCTTCAACAAACTGCCACTCGAGAGTAGTGACACCACATTTCTCAATCATTACAGAAAAACCCTCGCGAAAGAAGTACTCAGATAGCAACTGGTACGATGAGAAATATTACGCCCCACCGTGGGCTGAAACGAAACCCTGTGCTCAAAATAAAATATCTCCTCTTGTTTAGTTACATTTCAGGGGAAAATTATGTAAAAAAATGCTAACCTAATATTCAAGGTCACTTGTAGGTCAACAAACACATATTATATAATTTTTCAAACAAGAATGAGTAAACTTTTATAAAAAACTGATAGATATTAATTTTTAGCCATAACCTTAACCTTAATATTAACCTTACCTTTAACTTTAACCCTAACCGCAATCGTAATCGTAATTTGAATTTTAACCAGGGGCCGAACATAACAGTTATTGATGAAAACTCTCGTGCAAAAATTCACTATGAAGGAAATGTTCTACAACTAAGTGAAACATACCAATCGATTTCTATTTTCACCGAGCCTCAAATTTTAAAATAAATTGTTATTTGGAATTTTTATGCAAAATTTAACACAATAACAATTATTTTTGATTTTTGTATTATAAATTCAAACTAACAATTATTTTTGATTTTTATATTATATGTCTTAGATAACAGTTATTGGTGACTTTTATTTATAAAAGTCATCAATAAAAATCAGTCAGAGACTTTTGCTCTTAAAAGTCATCGATATAAATCAGTAACCGACTTTTATTTTTTAAATTATTCGTATAAAAGTCAATAACATTTTTTGCCGTTAAGAAGGTTTTGGGAAACAAATTTTACTACGAATTATAAATAAAAGTCTTCCTGTTATTGCGAATTATTTATATAAAAATCAAAAATAATTGTTATTTTCGATTTATAAAATAAAAGTCAGAAATAACGGGTTTTTAAAAAGTAATTAAATAAAGGTCAAGAAATAATTGTTAAAGAGCGATTTTTTTTAATAAAGGTGTAACTGTTACGGTCCCTGATTTTAACCTTAATCTTAATCTAAATCTTCATCTTAATCATAATTTTAACCTTAACCTTAGTCTTAAACTTAATCTCAATCTTAATCTTAATTTTAGTCTTAGTATTTTCCAGCCACCCCTGCTATATGAGTTCGGAATTAGAGCTCAACGATTGTGTCGCTGCTTCGTTACATTGGTGTTAGCATTTACACCCCACCGCCCGTGAAGAAGTTTCACTTCTAAAGTCTTCGTCACGGTTGGTAGTTATTTTGAAGTAGTGAAGGACTTCGTCGTCATCTAAGGATCCAACATAATCCGCACCACCTATGACAGGCTAGAGAGCAAGCGAGCAACAATTCTTGCCAAATAATTTAGGCTTTGTAGGCAATTGAAACTGTTCCTTTCTTCTTTTTGAGCAAAAAAATACAGTTGTTCCGCTAGGACAGCACAAGTGCTCCAATCCTTAAGTTATTCAATGGAAAAAAAAACTGACTAGGGGACTTTATTGAACTCGGAAACATTTGCTTATACGGTTACAGCGTCAAAACAGAACTTTAGAATAATAAAAAGAACTAAGTAACCGTAATAAATGTTATACATACATGCATACATATGTTAATTTATGTATGTAAGTAGCACATTGGCGCTAATAAGAGTTTTGTTTACGTAATTAAAATTTAATATAAACAAAACAATACAAAGTAACAATTTTGCCAGGCATTAATTGCAACTAAACTAAAGTCGTTAAATAAATCTTAACAATGTGCGAATGGGGAAAACACCAAAAACAAAAACGAAAATAACACATAATTAAAATAAATTCAGCAAGAAGGGATAGACAGTGCGGCAGTGCAGCAGTCGTCGGCGCTTGGAAACAAAATTAAATTTGCATGAGTTGTCTCAGCTTTGGGTATTTTAATTCCCGCTGATTGTTGCCTGCAAGCAAATGAAGGCAGACGTATGTAAGTGTTACTATGTGAGGATATATATAGGATAGGTATGTATGTAAATGCATTCGTTTAAAAAGAACAGTTCCTGGGAGCGTCAGATTAATATGTGTAAATGAACAAGTAAGGAAGTCTAAGTTCGGTCGGAGCCGAACATTAAATACCCGGCGCAAGTATTAATTATATGTTTTTTCACCTTTCCGAAAGCTACCGCTAGATGGTAAGACGAGGTGTATCAATTTTGAGTAAATTAGCGTCCTTAAATTTCGAAATATTGAAGTTTCAAGCATTTCTCAAATTTACCGTTATATGAAAAGAGGCCGTAATTTTAGTCCGATTTCAATAATTTTCAACGTTTTGCTTTTATGTGGCAAGGAAAATAAAAATACCGAGTTTGGTACAAATTGGTATAACGGCTGCCGATATACATATATGTGATCACAAGTGGGCGGTGCCACGCCCATTTTCCAAAATTTTACCATAAACGTATTTCTTGTTAAAGAATTATTGCAAGCATCAATTTTGAATAAATTATCTTTAATATTTACTGATTTATCGAAGATTTTGTATTACTCTAAATTACCGTTATATGGGATGTGGGTGTGGTTATTGCCCGATTTTTAAAATTTTCGGCCATTTAGTAAGCTGTATCAAGGCCAATAACTGTGCTAAGTTTGGAAGAAATTGGTGCAGCGGTTACCAAGATATGCACATATAACCATAAGTGGGCGTGGCTACGGCCATTTTCCAAAAATTTATAATATTCTTGTTTCTCGTCTGAAATTTATTGTAAATATCAATTTTGAGTGAATAATCTTCAGTAGTTACTAAAATATCGCAGTTTTAGTATTTCTGGAAACTACCGTTATATGGGAAGTGGGCGTGGTTACAGTCCGATTTCGCCCATTTTCAATACCAACCTACCTTGGATTAACGGAAACCTACATACCAAATTTCGTTGAGATATCTCAATTTTTGCTCGAGTTATCGTGTACACGGGCGGACGGACAGACGGACAGACGGACGGACAGACAGACATCTTGTAGGGTTCTTATCATTTAATATTTTATCCAATGTACTTGACTTTATAATACTTTAAATTTTTAGATTTAAGATTGTTGTGAAATATGATAATTTTCTTTTTCAATTTTGAAGTTGAATGTTAAAAATTTTTCATTAACATTTTGCTTGTTGAAGAATTAACTGGTTTATTGAGAATATTAAAGAAATAATTAAAACAAATCCCAGAAGAGAATTTTATTTGAAATAAGGACAACTATATTGGCGATCCTGCCAGGAGCAGACAAATGCAAATTGAAATCCTTAGTGTATTTATGAATATTACTTCAAGCTCTGCGGTTAATAACGAAATGGAGTTGGTTCTTCATGTAACGCAAATTAAGTACCAATGGTCCTCGAGGTTCGTCCAGCAACACTGATCTTATTTCATTGATTAGCAGAAACATTAGTAGAATTTTTGGCAGTGGTCATTATTTTTTTAGAAGCTCTGAAACACCAGTTTTTGTTGGTTCTGCGATTTTAAAAAAAGTCCACGCATCAATTAGTGCAACAATAATTGTATCTGCGAATTAGACGTCGACTTTGTCGCTTCTTTTATGAATATTGCAGCAAGCTGTTATACTGTTTATTGATCATCGTTGAAAGTCTTAGCGTAACTATTAGTGGTAGTACAACTGATATTGAAATTTACATCATTAACATCAGCTTCGTCAATTAATTAATATTAATCGATAATTAATCAATCATCAACAATAATATTGCAAGTATTGAGGAAGGAACTATGGAATTATAATCAACTATCAAAACCGTATAAGTTTCTATTGTTTTTGGGATTACTAGCATGCTTGAAGGATTTTTTTTGCTGATTGGTGAGCTGTATCATTTATATTTTAAGATTTATCAATTTGTATTGTTACATATTTTATTTTTATTTTTTATTTTTTTAAATTAAATGAAATTTGCGAGGTTTTTTGACCAAATTGTAAACTCCCCTTTTTAGATTTTTGTAATCATCAGAAAAGAAACAATAGAAATGTTCCGTTCACCGCACCAAGACACACATACAACTACACGAACAAATAGTTTACACGATTCGCTTATTGATTTACAAAATAACATACATCAAGAAGAACTCACAAATCCATACGCAACGTCTGACAATCGGATAGGTAATGAAATTTTTGCCACATCTATCAAACTACCACAGTTTTGGACAAGTCGTCCTGAAGCATGGTTTATTCATGCTGAAATGCAGTTCAATACTAAAAATATTACTCAAGAAACAACTAAGTATGAGTATATTATTACTGCACTTCCTCAGGAAGTAATTATGACAATTTTAGATTTTATTCGAGATCCACCGGAGAATAATAAATTTTCGGCATTGAAGAAAATTTTGATTGAAAGGCATTCATTAAGCGAGAATGCCAAATTAGATAAAGTGTTGAGTGATTCTGAGATAGGTGATCGTAAGCCCTCGGAATTTTATCGGTCTCTCGTATTACTTTCTGGTTCTAATTTTAGCCAGGAAGTTTTAAAGAAACTTTGGATGCGAAAATTACCAAAAAATTTGAATGTAATTTTAACTAGCTCGAATTCTAGTGATATCAATGAATTGATTAAGTTAGCAGATAATGTTTGGGAAGTTATCAATAAAAATGAAATTGCTTTAGTAAATAGTTTTCAAAATTCAAAAGGAAAAAATTCAATTATTACTGATTTGATTAAGACAACAACGATGATTTGTGAAAATTTTCAAAAACTATCTTTGGAATTAAACGAAATTAAGAAAGGAATTAATCAAAATTATTCGAGGTCACGTTCAGCAAGTAGGAATCGTTTTAGAAATTCTTTTAGATATCGATCGAAATCTCGTGATAATCCGAATTGGTTATGTAGATATCACTATAAGTTTGGAAATAAAGCTAGAAAATGTGAACAACCATGTGCTTTTTTAAAAAATGAGAGTTCAACAAACTAAAGTCTTCCGTTGTTGCGGCGACAAACAACGGAAATTTAGAGGTATCAACTCGTCGCTTATTTGTATTTGACAAAAAAAACAAATTGAATTTTTTAATTGATAGTGGGGCAGAAATTTCGGTACTTCCGGTTTCAAAATTCTCATGTACAAAAAAATCTACAGATATTATCTTAACTGCAGCTAACGGTTCAGCTATTTTTACATACGGAAAAAAACTTTTGAATGTTAATTTAGGTTTGAGGCGTGAATTCCTTTTTACATTTTTGATTGCTGATATTGCAAAGCCGATTATAGGAGCTGATTTTTTGGGTAAATATGGACTTCTTATTGATATTAAAAACAAGTGTTTAGTAGATCCGTTAACAAATCTATCGTTAACACAATTTCGTACTTTTGTAATGTCCCTCTTCCGAAAATTTTTTCAGTAGAAGATCAGTATACAAAATTGAAGGAATTTCCTTCTCTTATTTCTGAGCCAGATTACTCAAAATCGGTTAAGCATACCACAGTTCATAGACTGGTAACTGAAGGAAACCTTCCTTTTTCTAAGCCAAGGCGCCTAGATCCTATCAAATTTAAAGTAGCTAAAACTGAATTCGATTTTTTAGTAAAGACAGGGATTTGTAGACCATCAAATTCATCCGTAGCATCTCCACTTCATTTAGTACCAAAGAAGGAGAGTAATGACTGGCGTTCTTGTGGTGATTTTAGAAGGCTTAATACTGTTACTGTACCGGACCGTTATCCCTTGCCTCATATTCACGACTTTAATATGAATCTTAGGAATAAAAAGATATTTTCAAAATTGGATTTAGTTAGAGCGTATCATCAAATTCCAATGGCAGAAGAAGATATTTATAAAACGGCGATCACTACCCCTTTCGGCATGTATGAGTTCATTCGAATGCCTTTTGGCCTGAGAAACTCCGCACAAACGTTTCAAAGATTTATTAATGAAGTAGTAGGTAAATTAGATTTTGTTTTTGCGTACATTGATGATCTGTTAGTTGCAAGTGAGAGTGAAGAACAGCATTTTAAGGATCTACGTGTACTTTTTGAACGCTTGTCCGAGTATGGTTTGAACGTCAAACCAAGCAAATGTATTTTTGGAGTTACATGTATTGATTTTTTAGGACATAGTATATCTGAAGAAGGAATACGACATTCTGAAAATAGAATAGAAGCTATTCGAGATTTTGAACGGCCAAATTCAATGAAGCAGGCACAAAAGTTTATTGGTATGGTTAACTATTATCATAGGTATATTTCAAAATTAGCTGAGTTTACTGGGGTTATATATGATTTAATTAATAAAACAAGTAAAAAACGAGACAAAATTTTGGGTTGGGATGACAAATCCATTAAAGCTTTTGAATGCATTAAAGAAAAGTTTGCATCTAAGATTTTGCTAAATCATTTTAGCAAAGATGCAAAATTATCTTTAACGGTAGATGCATCGAATACGGCAATTGGTGGTGTCATACAGCAGCATTTCAATAATAAGTCTGAACCACTTGCGTTCTTTTCAAAGAAACTCTCTTCAGCAGAAATGAAATATAGTGCTTTTGACAGGGAACTTTTAGCAATTTATTTAAATATTAAACATTTTCGGTATTTATTAGAAGGACGTCCAAGGCAAACCAGGCATCTTGAGTTTATTGCGCAATTTACGAATGATATACAGTAC
>NW_023460325.1:35256-38634 GCF_013731165.1 Rhagoletis pomonella | reverse complement strand
CAACTCCGGTTGATCCACCCTTTTCAGTGCAAACTGTTGCAGGGCCTGTTCCAATAAACAAAAAAATTAGTGGACAATTTTTTCACAGTATGGGGAATGATACTGTACTAACGTTTTATGCCCTACCAGGACTGACTTCTTTCGATGGTATAATAGGCGACGATACCCTGAAAGAATTGGGGGCTGTGATAGACAGGAAAAATCATACCTTGAAAATAGATCCGGGTATTGAAATTCCACTCAAGAACAAAACCGTTGGGGGTATTAATTTTTCTGAGGCATCGATCCCGGAGGCAGTGTTGCCCGCTTTGAAATCGCTACTTAAAAAATACTCACATCTCTTTGAGCCTTTGAGCGCAAAAATTAACATTAAAACGTCTGTCAGGGCCGAAATAAAAACTACCACAGAAGATACTATATACGCCAAAAGCTATCCCTACTCGGCCAATATGAGAGAAGAGGTGGACAGACAGATTTCCGAACTACTCGACGAAGGTATTATTCGTCCATCCAAAAGCCCTTACAACTCTCCAATCTGGGTGGTACCTAAAAACCAAAGCCGTCCGGAGAAAAGCAATACAGAATGGTAGTGGACTTTAAACGCCTAAATGCAATCACGATACCCGATACCTATCCCATCCCTGACATCAACGCAACATTAGCCAGCCTCGGCCACGCCAAATACTTCACGACCATCGACCTAACGTCCGGGTTCCACCAAATAGCAATGAAAGAGGCTGACATCCCGAAAACAGCATTTTCAACCATGAATGGGAAGTACGAATTTTTAAGACTTCCTTTTGGGCTGAGGAATGCACCGGCCATATTTCAGCGCATGATAGACGACGTCTTGAAGGAACATATTGGGAAAATATGCTACGTTTATATTGACGATATCATAGTGTTTGGTAAAGATTTAGACGAGCATATGAAAAATGTCGATATAGTATTCGAAAGGCTGGCAGATGCCAACGTCAGGGTAAACATAGAAAAAACAAAGTTTATGAGAACAGAGGTAGAGTTCCTGGGGTATATAATAACCTCCGACGGTATAAAAGCAGACCCCTCAAAGGTACAGGCCATAGAAGCTCTGTCACCTCCCCGAACGCTAAAAGAGTTGAAAAGTTTCCTTGGAATGTCATCGTATCATCGAAAATTCATCCGGGATTACGCCAGAGTGGCGAAACCCTTAACCAACCTAACGCGAGGGGAAAATGCGCAGATCAAGGCCAGTCAGTCGAGAAACGTTCGCATTAAACTGGATGCGGATGCTCTTAGGGCGTTTGAGGACCTAAAAAAATTGCTTGTCTGCTCAGACATCCTTGCTTTTCCTGATTTCGGAAAATCGTTCAATCTTACAACTGATGCTTCGAACTATGCCATAGGAGGGGTGTTATCCCAAGGCGAACCCGGAAGAGACCGGCCAATCGCATATATATCGCGCTCCCTTACCCGAACAGAAGAGAACTACGCCACAAATGAAAAAGAAATGCTGGCAATTGTTTGGGCCCTGGACAATTTAAGATCGTATTTGTATGGTGCAAAGATGATTAAGATTTATACTGACCACCAACCTCTCACTTTTGCATTGGGAAGCAGAAATTACAGTGCAAAGCTGAAGAGATGGAAGGCCAGAATCGAAGAGTACAACCACGAATTGATTTACACTCCAGGTAAATCAAATGTCGTGGCTGATGCTCTGTCAAGACTGCCGTGCCAAGCAAACAATTTAACCAGTGCAGAGTCAACGGGTAAGGTAGATGATGATGAAAGTGGAAGTCCGACAAGGGTAGATGCACAATTGAACAGCGCTTCAGCTTCAGAGATTGAAAGCGATATGGCAACTGTCCATAGCGCGGATCAGGATGCATCGGACCTTATTCCACACGTCGAATGTCCCCTGAATGTATTTCGTAATCAAATAGTGCTCAGGGAAGGTAAGACTTTGACATGTGTAGAAAACCCACATCCTGGTTTTACTCGACACTACATAACCCTGGATAGCATCGATAAACCGACAGTAATACAAGTACTAAAGGAGCGACTCAATCCGTCACTCATAAATGGCATTAAAATCCCAGAGAATCGTCTGCAACTCCTACAGGAGGTATATTTAGAACATTTTCTTTTATATAAAATTAGGATAACTCAACGGGTAGTTGAGGACGTGGCCAACGAAGACAGAATTTGCAAAATAGTGGAAGATGAACATAAGAGGGCACACAGAAACCCCAGGGAAAATAAAGAGCAAATCCTGGAAAAGTACTACTTCCCTAAAATGGCAAGTCGGATAAGGAAATTCGCATCTATCTGCGAAACTTGCCTCACAAACAAGTACGATAGACATCCCGCGGTACCCCCTATAAAGGAAACGCCTATTCCTAAATACCCATGCGAAATATTGCACGTTGACATTTTCGAAATCCAAAACGAAAAATTTCTATCCTGTGTTGACAAATTTTCGAAGTTTGCAAAACTTTTCCACATAAGGAACCGCTCATCCCTCACTCTTCGTGCAAAATTTGCCAAGCTTATCCACTACTTCACAACCCCCCGGGTAATAGTAACAGACAATGAGAGAGGATTTATGAGCCCTCTAGTAAGCAATTATATAAGAGGTTTAGGGATTGAATTGTACCAAACTCCAGTGCAAAGAAGTGAAGTGAATGGGCAGATCGAAAGATTTCATTCAACTTTGATCGAAATCTATCGATGTCTGCGAAAGGAAATAAGCAATACGAGTCCCAAAGAACTAGCCTACATTGCAGTCGACCGCTATAATACAACGATTCACTCTGTGACCAAAAGGAAGCCTAGTGATGTATTCTTTAATAGAACCGAAAGAATAAACTACCAAGGACTGACAGATTTTAGAAGTAAGGTCCACAGGGAAATTAAAGATCGAATTAGAAAGAATCAAGAATCGCGAAACCTTCGACTAAATAGGAGAAGGAAAGGCATAAAAAAGTTTATGGTAGGAGACGATGTATATGTAAGGGACAAACAGATTAAGAGTAAACAAAAACCACTCTATAAAAAGGAAAGGGTTCCCAAGGACAACCGAGTAACCCTAGAGACGGACACTGGTAGGAAAATTCACAAGGTACATATAAAAACTAGGGCTCAATAATAACAATAATATTAAAAAATAAAAAATAAAAAAAATAAAAAAATTTGAAATAAAAAATTTAAACACGATCAGGTGCACACCGAGGGAAAAGTTAAAAACGCCACAAGTAAACAGAAACATTTGTAAAAGAGGCATCTACAGCCCACTAATTAACAGCAGAAAATGCTATATAAAAGAGGCATCTGTAGCCCACCAAAAAACAGCAATAAATGCTAGTTAGGCGTCTACAGCCCACAAACAAAAAAAAA
>NW_023460325.1:0-30256 GCF_013731165.1 Rhagoletis pomonella | reverse complement strand
ATCCGAGCAAAAAAAAAAAAAAAAGCTAATAACCGTGCAAATCGAAAAAGAATATTCTTGCTGGCAGTACCCGGTACCTGATCGTATAAAACTTTGCAAAAAAAAAAATAATAATAATAAAAAAATTCAATTTTTAAAGAAAACGTGCATAAACATTTGAAACAAGAGATAATGGACGCACTAACGACAAAAGTAAACGAACTAACTGGGGGAATTAACGCTCTCCTCGAACAAATTAGAAAATTGGAGGGGCGTCTGACGGGAATTGAAAAAAATGGGTTAGGTTTAGAGGCTCGACTAGCACAAATAGAAGCGAGCAGCGCAATCCTAGACCAAAACCTTACCAGGATTGACGGTAGGCTAGGCAGTGTCGAAGGAGCAAATAGTGTGGGCAGTGTAGAAGGAGCAAATAGTGTGGCTCAACAAGGGAGCTCAGTCGCGAACACCCGAGCGCCAATGTCCGTACAGGACCTCAAGGAAATCGGCAGGCTCCCCGACTGTGTCAAAGAGCTGCAAACTTTTGAGGGAAATCCAGCTCAATATATTTCATGGATACATAATGTCGAAGGCATCCTTTCCGATTACGAAGTGATCAAGGAAAAACCTTTGTGTAGGGCTATCCTTCAGCACGTTAGGCAAAAAATCCGGGGAGGGGCTGATGCGGCGTTAGTTGCATATAATATTTTCGAGAGTGACTGGACTGAGATAAAAAAGGTCCTATCACTGCACTACGCAGACAAGAGGGACATACGGACGCTAGAACACCAGTTAAATCAGTTGGCTCAAAGAAGTTCCAAACTAGATGAATTTTATGCGACAGTTAACCACCAACTGTCGTTGATCGTCAACAAGATTGAATGCGACGATTATACGCAGGAAACGGTTTCCGTCCTCATAGAAACATACCGGAATAGGGCCCTTGACGTGTTTATTAGGGGTCTGAATCTTGAATTATCACGCATGCTAATAGTCCAGAAACCAAAAACACTTCCAGAGGCGTACTCAGCTTGCCTTGACATCCAAAACCTGACTTTAAGAAATACAATAGTGCATACGAACGCAGTGAATAGGGTTGTTGTTCCTACGAATAACCTGTTGCAAAACCAGCAGAGGCCGGCCATACCTCCTCGAGCCCGCACCAGTTATAACTGGACAAACAGAAACGCTGGCCAAGGATACAACAGAGTGCCATACAATAGGTTCCAGTCAAACCAAGAGTCCAACACTTCGCCGCAGACCCACGGCTCCGAAACCTGCGGAAAAAATGGAAATCGATGGCAGCATTCAGTCTAAGCAGGTAAACTACATGAATCGACCTGCAAGCAACAACGTGTTTAAAAGAGGACCAGCATCATCAATTGAAAGACTTCCAAAACAGCAACGACTCTACAACGTGGAAGCAAGTAGCAGTGAGCCAGGAGAAGAAGAGGCTCATCAGGTAAATTTTATGATGGACGGGCCACCAGCCTATTTCATATAAAGGCCGCTGCTCTGTATTCCAGCATACCCTACCTCACTTGCGTCACCAAAGACAATATTACCCTAAAGTTTCTTGTGGACACAGGGGCGAACAAAAATTTTGTGAATCCCAAACTAGCCGCCCGCTCAACTCCGGTTGATCCACCCTTTTCAGTGCAAACTGTTGCAGGGCCTGTTCCAATAAACAAAAAAATTAGTGGACAATTTTTTCACAGTATGGGGAATGATACTGTACTAACGTTTTATGCCCTACCAGGACTGACTTCTTTCGATGGTATAATAGGCGACGATACCCTGAAAGAATTGGGGGCTGTGATAGACAGGAAAAATCATACCTTGAAAATAGATCCGGGTATTGAAATTCCACTCAAGAACAAAACCGTTGGGGGTATTAATTTTTCTGAGGCATCGATCCCGGAGGCAGTGTTGCCCGCTTTGAAATCGCTACTTAAAAAATACTCACATCTCTTTGAGCCTTTGAGCGCAAAAATTAACATTAAAACGTCTGTCAGGGCCGAAATAAAAACTACCACAGAAGATACTATATACGCCAAAAGCTATCCCTACTCGGCCAATATGAGAGAAGAGGTGGACAGACAGATTTCCGAACTACTCGACGAAGGTATTATTCGTCCATCCAAAAGCCCTTACAACTCTCCAATCTGGGTGGTACCTAAAAACCAAAGCCGTCCGGAGAAAAGCAATACAGAATGGTAGTGGACTTTAAACGCCTAAATGCAATCACGATACCCGATACCTATCCCATCCCTGACATCAACGCAACATTAGCCAGCCTCGGCCACGCCAAATACTTCACGACCATCGACCTAACGTCCGGGTTCCACCAAATAGCAATGAAAGAGGCTGACATCCCGAAAACAGCATTTTCAACCATGAATGGGAAGTACGAATTTTTAAGACTTCCTTTTGGGCTGAGGAATGCACCGGCCATATTTCAGCGCATGATAGACGACGTCTTGAAGGAACATATTGGGAAAATATGCTACGTTTATATTGACGATATCATAGTGTTTGGTAAAGATTTAGACGAGCATATGAAAAATGTCGATATAGTATTCGAAAGGCTGGCAGATGCCAACGTCAGGGTAAACATAGAAAAAAACAAAGTTTATGAGAACAGAGGTAGAGTTCCTGGGGTATATAATAACCTCCGACGGTATAAAAGCAGACCCCTCAAAGGTACAGGCCATAGAAGCTCTGTCACCTCCCCGAACGCTAAAAGAGTTGAAAAGTTTCCTTGGAATGTCATCGTATCATCGAAAATTCATCCGGGATTACGCCAGAGTGGCGAAACCCTTAACCAACCTAACGCGAGGGGAAAATGCGCAGATCAAGGCCAGTCAGTCGAGAAACGTTCGCATTAAACTGGATGCGGATGCTCTTAGGGCGTTTGAGGACCTAAAAAAATTGCTTGTCTGCTCAGACATCCTTGCTTTTCCTGATTTCGGAAAATCGTTCAATCTTACAACTGATGCTTCGAACTATGCCATAGGAGGGGTGTTATCCCAAGGCGAACCCGGAAGAGACCGGCCAATCGCATATATATCGCGCTCCCTTACCCGAACAGAAGAGAACTACGCCACAAATGAAAAAGAAATGCTGGCAATTGTTTGGGCCCTGGACAATTTAAGATCGTATTTGTATGGTGCAAAGATGATTAAGATTTATACTGACCACCAACCTCTCACTTTTGCATTGGGAAGCAGAAATTACAGTGCAAAGCTGAAGAGATGGAAGGCCAGAATCGAAGAGTACAACCACGAATTGATTTACACTCCAGGTAAATCAAATGTCGTGGCTGATGCTCTGTCAAGACTGCCGTGCCAAGCAAACAATTTAACCAGTGCAGAGTCAACGGGTAAGGTAGATGATGATGAAAGTGGAAGTCCGACAAGGGTAGATGCACAATTGAACAGCGCTTCAGCTTCAGAGATTGAAAGCGATATGGCAACTGTCCATAGCGCGGATCAGGATGCATCGGACCTTATTCCACACGTCGAATGTCCCCTGAATGTATTTCGTAATCAAATAGTGCTCAGGGAAGGTAAGACTTTGACATGTGTAGAAAACCCACATCCTGGTTTTACTCGACACTACATAACCCTGGATAGCATCGATAAACCGACAGTAATACAAGTACTAAAGGAGCGACTCAATCCGTCACTCATAAATGGCATTAAAATCCCAGAGAATCGTCTGCAACTCCTACAGGAGGTATATTTAGAACATTTTCTTTTATATAAAATTAGGATAACTCAACGGGTAGTTGAGGACGTGGCCAACGAAGACAGAATTTGCAAAATAGTGGAAGATGAACATAAGAGGGCACACAGAAACCCCAGGGAAAATAAAGAGCAAATCCTGGAAAAGTACTACTTCCCTAAAATGGCAAGTCGGATAAGGAAATTCGCATCTATCTGCGAAACTTGCCTCACAAACAAGTACGATAGACATCCCGCGGTACCCCCTATAAAGGAAACGCCTATTCCTAAATACCCATGCGAAATATTGCACGTTGACATTTTCGAAATCCAAAACGAAAAATTTCTATCCTGTGTTGACAAATTTTCGAAGTTTGCAAAACTTTTCCACATAAGGAACCGCTCATCCCTCACTCTTCGTGCAAAATTTGCCAAGCTTATCCACTACTTCACAACCCCCCGGGTAATAGTAACAGACAATGAGAGAGGATTTATGAGCCCTCTAGTAAGCAATTATATAAGAGGTTTAGGGATTGAATTGTACCAAACTCCAGTGCAAAGAAGTGAAGTGAATGGGCAGATCGAAAGATTTCATTCAACTTTGATCGAAATCTATCGATGTCTGCGAAAGGAAATAAGCAATACGAGTCCCAAAGAACTAGCCTACATTGCAGTCGACCGCTATAATACAACGATTCACTCTGTGACCAAAAGGAAGCCTAGTGATGTATTCTTTAATAGAACCGAAAGAATAAACTACCAAGGACTGACAGATTTTAGAAGTAAGGTCCACAGGGAAATTAAAGATCGAATTAGAAAGAATCAAGAATCGCGAAACCTTCGACTAAATAGGAGAAGGAAAGGCATAAAAAAGTTTATGGTAGGAGACGATGTATATGTAAGGGACAAACAGATTAAGAGTAAACAAAAACCACTCTATAAAAAGGAAAGGGTTCCCAAGGACAACCGAGTAACCCTAGAGACGGACACTGGTAGGAAAATTCACAAGGTACATATAAAAACTAGGGCTCAATAATAACAATAATATTAAAAAATAAAAAATAAAAAAAATAAAAAAATTTGAAATAAAAAATTTAAACACGATCAGGTGCACACCGAGGGAAAAGTTAAAAACGCCACAAGTAAACAGAAACATTTGTAAAAGAGGCATCTACAGCCCACTAATTAACAGCAGAAAATGCTATATAAAAGAGGCATCTGTAGCCCACCAAAAAACAGCAATAAATGCTAGTTAGGCGTCTACAGCCCACAAACAAAAAAAAACAAACAAAAAAAAAACAAAAAAAAAACAAAAATAAAAAAATACTATGTGAAAAAGGCTTCTATAGTACACTACAAAATAGCAAAATGCTAAATAAAAGAGGCATATACTATAGCAAAAAAGGCAAGTCTTCTACCGCAAGACTTGATAAGTCCACAGAAATCAAAGCGGACCACAAGTTTTTGTTTTATTTGCAAAAAATTTAGCAAACTTTGATTTCAGTTAAAGATTATTGCAGAACTTTTGGATTCTGTGGTCTTGTCAATAATAAATTCATAATCTTGTAATCGCGGGGACGGGAAATAAAGTAATTAAGTAATTGGATAGTATAATAGTATAGTATAATAGTATAATGGAAAAACATAAAAAATTTAAACAAAAAAAAAACAACAGAATACTAATACTTAACGGATAAGCGAAACACTAACAATTAATTAAGTAAAGAATGTTTAAACAAAAGCACTAACAGGTACCGGATAAGAAAAACACATACTAACGGCTATTTAAGAGGAAATTATTTGGAAAGAACCTAGACTAATCTCAGGCAAAGCACAGTTTTTTTTCTCACCGTCCCCGAAGTATGGTAACAAGAAATGTAAAATTCATAAAACTTGCGGTGTGGATAACTAAAAAGGCCACAACAATTCAAATTTTTTTTTTTCTCTTTCTCATAAAATTATCGAAAGACAGTTTACTCTTCATATCCGGCGTTTGCGGCCTCAACATATACAGCTACGACTCCCCTCTGGTGACTATTGATCATGGGCATGGCTGGATCTTGAATGGACACTTTAGTCTCGTCCACGTGATTGACCTTAACTACTTTAACATAGCGTTGGAAAAACTAAGAGAGACAACACGGTATGAGATCGAAAACGAAGCAGTGAGGACAGTTTTACAATTCCACCTGAACCAGACTGAGCTACGTCTTGAAGAACTTCAGATGACCAAATTGAGAAAGGCACGTTCTATTGACTGGATCGGTTCGGCATGGAAATGGATTGCTGGCTCTCCGGATGCTGCGGATTGGGACTATATCCTTCGAAGCTTAAACGAGGTGGTGACCAACAACAACCACCAATATCGCGTCAATGACAAGCTCTTTACGGAACCCGTGAAGCAATTGAGAAGGCAAATCAAATGATGGTTCACATTAATGCAATCAGCAAGAGTGTTAAAGAAGAAAACCTTGAACTTCTGGACCTAAGTAAGGTTCTCATCCTTAAAGAACAAGTATCGGAGGTGGTGCAAGCGTGCCAAATGGCAAAAACGGGCATCGTGAACACGAACCTGCTTGATCGAGAGGAAATCCATAGACTTATACTCGAAGAAGAGTCCTTACCATACCAAAACTCAATCGAGGCTATAGAACACGGATCGGCATCCGTATACTCGAACGGAACACTTCTTCTGTATGTTCTTTCCATGCCAAAGGTGAAGCCGGACAGCTATCGACTCTTAATGACACGAGCTGCTATTATAAATGGACAACACGTGGTACTCGACTATGAGAAAATGTTGATAAATCAGGACGAAACGTTCGGTATTAAAAATGATTGCTCGTCCATTGGCAATTACTCAATTTGCGCACCCAAATCGTTGGCTAGACTACCCGAAGACGGATGCATAGCGAGATTGTTAAAAGGCGGAAATGCGAAATGTCACTTCGAACCATCCAGCAGCATAATCATAGAAATGATGGACGAGACATCACTATTCCTAACGAACTTTTGGGGTAAAATCCAGGGAAAAAGCTACGAAAACGTCCTGAATGGAACATATGTCGTTTTGCTCAACAACGAAACCATCGTAGTGGGAAACCAAACGTTTACCAGCAGGTCGACAAGGATGGTACAGGCTTTGCCACCTGCATTAACAAACGTGACGAGTAATGGCCTGAAGCTGAATTTGGACTACATCCACGAGCTTAGCGTAACAAACATCCGACACCTACGGAAATTGGGCGAAACTTTTCACTTTTCGCTGATTATCGACACCGTTGCTTTGACGATCCTTGCATCAATATGCTACGTAATTTGGAGGAAGATTACTACAACTATCTACTTTCCCAGGCTCAATCGCTCAATCAAACAAGATCAGCCAAACGCCCTCTTCAAAGATCTACGTCAGGAACTACCTCATCAGCGGGACGCAGATGTTTAAAGGGGGGGTAGTTAATACGGGGGCTAACACACATACCTGTGTGAATGTGCTGACGCCGCACTTCCCCAAACACGCGCATAACCAGTGCGGGTAATTGAACTCTCATGCAAAAATAATCGAACATACGTTAGCATAATTGAATCTATGGGAAGCGCAGCGTCAGCAGTTAATTCAGCCGGTTAGACAGTAAGTCATAGTATTAAGAAATATGTTGCATTCATTCCGTTTGGGACAGCAGAAGCAGATGGTAAACATACTTGTACAAAACTAATTATTGTCTTTTATTTTAGGAAGGACAACTCGGGGACTTTAACTTTTTCGGGCTCACGGATGTGAGCTCGATGACTTACATGTGCGAGTGTGGCAGCATTTTGTTGTATGGCACGAAAATCGGACCGTTGCCTATTGGGATATGTTAGGCCTTTCAGAATGCAATAACGAACACATTTTTAAGTTTCAATTGAAGGTTATTTGGTCTGACTAGACTAAATTAATCGCTTTCAATCAGATGGTCGGGCATGGTATTGGATCAAAGACCCAAATTAAGCACATGCGCACTGTGAATCACAGTGACCGGTCAATAATAGTTTGGGGTTGTATTTCAAAAATTTTGTTAGTCCGTTATTACGCTTTATGCGTAAGGAACAGTATCTGTTCATATTTCAACAAAATTTGCAAGATGTAGTCGAAAAAATTAGAGTTTCTGCTGAAAAATCACCCAAAACACACTGCACATGTTCGCAAAAGCAAAAATTTGCTAATTTAAAATGACCTCCACAATCCGCGGATATGAATCTCATCGAGGATTTGCATTGAAAAGCACAGCTTACTAAGTATCCAAGTCCGTCCAATGGAGTACATGAGCTGTGAAAGCAAACTAAGGATATATGGGAGAATACACATACCTCCAGAATTTTTACAGAGACACAAATAAGGTATGCCAAATCGCATCCAGGAACTAAAAGAAGCAAAAGCGTGCTGAACATTGTGTTAATAGTTCTTGTTTTCGTGAAAATTATTAAAAAGTTCTTAAAAATATATGAAAGCAAAACTGTAAAATTTGCATTAAATTACATTTTTGTCTGCTGGTTTTATTATTGTTGTTGGATTGACTTCAAATCATTATGAGAGAGGAAGTACAGGTGTACTAATAAAAATAAACAACAAAAGTATGAAAGTCGTTAGAACTTGGAAAGATAGCGATGGCTGAAATAAAAAGTGTTACACCAAGTTACAGTTTTGCCCGTCACTGTATATATTCTCATGCACAGAAGAATAGATGCGTGCTACTTCGACCAGTTTTATCTAATAGGTAGTAGGGATGGATAAATTCGATATTCGAAGCTTCGAGATTCGAATTTTAATCGAACTTTAGCTCTAAAATGACGAATTTCTGAAATCGAACTTTGTGGTGCTGAAATTAGGATAAAATCGAATTTTTCTAGAAAAAATCGAATTTCGTCTTCATTTGCAAAAAATCAGCTCTGCAACTTTCTTCTTTCTGACAAAATTTTGCATCTCTGTGTGTGGCACCATATTTGCATTAGGGCTGCAAGTCTATAAAATACATCGACGTTTTTTCGATCTGAGGCAACAAAATATCGATGTATCCTGTATAAAAATCAATATTTTTGATGCAGCGAATGAATTAAAAATATTCAAGAAAATGGAATAATTGGAACTTCGATAACTGTGGTGACGTGCAATAATGTTAATGACATTAATATCCACTTTTCAATTGTGTATTAATGTCAGCGGCATTAATTCGATTGACATTAATGCACGTCACCATAAATGTTTAAGTATTAACTCACAGTGAAATGTATTTATAGTTACACATCCCAGCTATACAAATAAATTCATAAAAAATAAATAATATTTCAGATGCTTTATGATCTTAAAACTTTGTCTAATGTCTGGTTTTCATTATGTCGAAATAACTGACATCAAAAACTGCTTTAAATAACAGCTGTTCACTTGGTGTCAAATACATCATAAAAACTGACCAAATGTAGATATCGCAGTGCATGTCAAAGGCTGTCGTCAATTTTTTTTTGGCAGGTGATTGACATTCCATTTTCCAACACTGATGTCAAATGTGAAGTGAAATTTGTGGCATTAGTCAAAATTACTGGCCGTTTAGCTATGGACAAACCAAAAATGTGGCTGGGTAGAACTCTTAATGCCCTATTATCTATTTTGTTAATTGTTTAATTAAAGATCTAGCTTTAAACAGCAAAATCATACGTTGTCATTAAATGTAAGACTTTTTTTAATAAAGATATTTTTTATAAACATCTTTCTTTGTTTTTTTTTTAAGCAAGAAAAATAAATGAAATCATGTTATATGCCCCAAAAAATCAGTTTCAATATGCTACATTTGCCAAATTTTTGGATTTTTTTTAGATATTAAAAAAAAAATTATTTTTATTTATTTTTGGTTGTGAAGCAAAAAAGAGCGAATGGATAGTTATCATATAAATTTTCAGAATTTTTTTTTTTAATTCGAAAAAATTCGAACTAAATCGAATTTGCACCACCAAATTTCGAATCGAATAATCGAATGGTTGGGCAATGTTCGAAATTCGGAAAAAATCGAATTTCAACCCCCCACTACCCATCCCTACTAGGTAGGTACAAAAGTGCATACATGTCGATTTATGTATAATTTTTTTAATGCTCAATAATTTCTTACAAAATTTCAACTTATTATACATGGGAAAAAGACCATACAGATCCAAGCAAGTTTCATACTTTGTAAAAAATTTAAAAATTTCAACAAAGTTTTATGAAAATTGTAAACATTTTAATCAGTAATTAAGTAAAAGTATGCCTTCAATATTTCATATCAATAATTGCATGAAAAATGATATTTCTTGCCCTCATTCGATTAAAAGGAAAAAAACATTCCACATAATTTTATTTATTTGTAACAGCTGATGATCGACGCACGCGATCTTTCTGCTTTGTGTTGGCCTAAGCGTTGCCAAATTTTGGCTAAATATGAGGACGGCTGCATTGAAATTCAACGCCAACGCAACGGCAAAGTTGTATGAGGCCGGTTCTTTGTTTACGCAAATTTTCCCATGTCTACATATACATACATACATATGTCCTTGAACAACAGGCCATAAATAAATTTGTTCACAAAGGATTATCTATAAATATAATACACGAAGGCATTTTTTGTGCAGCATAAAAGATCTGCCCCGTTCGTTCGATTTCCAAAAATGGGGTGTCAAATTAAAGCGCTTGGCCTGTAGATGTGCAATAAGGTTTTACTTTTTCGAAGAGTTGCCACCTGATAAAAAATTGCATTCAAATAATTTAATAATCAATGCTATTAGATCCACACCGTTCGTTCGACTTTCAAAAGTGAGGTGTCAAATCAAAGGGCTCTGGATGTAGGTGTGCAATAAGGTTTAACTTGTTCGAAAAGAGTTGCCACCTTTTAAAAAATTAAGTTGAAAATAATACGCGAAGGCATTTTTTGTTCCGAATAAAAGATCTGGACCGTTCGTTCGATTTTCAAAAATGGGTGGTCAAATTAAAACGCTTGACCTGTAGATGTGCAATATGGTTTTAGTTTTTAGAAAAGAGTTGCCACCTGATAAAAAAATTGCATTAAAATAATTTAATAATCAATGCCATCAGATCCACACCGGTCGTTCGATTCTCAAAAGTGGGGTGCCAAATCAAAGGGCTCTGGATGTAGGTGTGCAATAAGGTTTAACTTTTTCGAAAAGAGTTGCCACCTTTTACAAAATTAAGCTCAAATTATTTAAAAAGTTCAATCAATTATTACAAAATGGGCATACATCGAAATAGTTTTAAAAATCTTTGTTTCTTAACTTAACTTTATGAGGGTTGCCACCTGTTAAAAAATCAAATTCAATCTGAATTAAGGGAATTAGGTAGTAGAAATATGTATGGGTCCCAGACGATAAAGTTTAAGTACGTAGTAGTTTGTAAACATTTTGAAGAGGTTTACCACCTGTTTGAAAAGTCTAATTTATATGAAGTATAAAAATATGGACGTCAAGGGAATGAATCTTAAGAGATCTTTAGTTTGAACGTTTAGAATATTTTTAAAGTGTTTGAAGAGGGCAGCCACCTGTTTAAAAATTAAATTCAAATTATTGAAATAGTTAAATCAATATTTACCATTTGGGTACCAAGCGCAGTAGTTTTGAAAATACTTTATTTCTTAACTGCGTGTAGGAGGGTTGCCACCTGTTTAAACAATCACATTCAATTTGAGTTAAGGCAATGGGGTAATTAAAATAGGTATCTATATATATAATCTATATATACAATACGCGAAGGCATTTTTTGTGCAGCATAAAAGATCTGCACTGTTCGCTCGATTTTCAAAAATGGGATGCGAAATTAAAGCGCTTGGCCGTAGATGTGCAAACTGGTTTTATTTTTTTCGAAAGGAGTTGCCACCGGTTAAATAATTAAACTCAAGTTATTTACTACTCAATGCCCTCATATCCGCCCCGTCCGTTCGATTTTCAAAAGTGAGGTACCAAATTAAAGGGCTTGGGGTGATGATTTAAGGTTTTACTTTTTCGAAAAAAGTTGCCACCGGTTAGGAAATTTAGCTCAAATTCAAACAAAATCAATCGAAATGGTTGTGAAAAGGCTTCATAACTTGACTACGTATAGAAGGGTTGCCACATGTTAAAGGAATTTGGTAAGTAAATAAGGTGTCGCTATATGGGTGTCATACATAAGAGGTTTAAGAAGGTAGTAGTTTGGAAATATTTTGAATAGGTTTGCCACCTATTTGAGAAGTCTAATTGAACTATTTTATACCCAGGTTATATGAAATATTAACGATGGATGTCAAATGAAAGAGCTTCAAGAAATACTTAGTTTGACAATTTAGAACATTTTTGATGTGCTTGAGGGTTGCCCAGCTTAAAGGGCTAAACTAAAATTATTTAATAAGATAAATGAATTACTAACCGATGGTAACCAATGGAAATGGGTTTAAAATCTTTTATTTAAGAACTATATTTAGGAGGGTTGCCACGTGTTTAAAAAATGAATTTCCACTCAATTCATCAGTTACTTGAAATATTTATAACAATGTCAGGCGAAAAATATTTAAGGAAATTTAAGTTCGAAAATAATTTTTAAGAGGGTCGCCGCCTGGTTTAAAGTGGTATTTCGTTTAGTTATACATAAGTCACCTGAAATTTAAAAATATGGTTATCAAAAGAACGAGTGTTAAGAAATCTTTAAATTGAACGTTTGGTTTTTTTTTGTTGAAAAAATTAAGCTTAAATTATTTAATAAGTTAAATGGATTGTCAAAAGATGGGTATCAATCGAAATGGGTTTGAAAATAGTTTATTTCTAAACTTTATTTACGAGAGTTACCATGTGCTTAAAAATACTAAATTCAACTTAATTCATCAGTTAATTGAAATACGTATGACAATGCCAAGCGAAAGATTTTAGTTTGAAAATACCTTTAAAGAGGTTGCCACCTGTTTGAAAAGTCGAATTTGTTTTACTTATACGTAAGATACATAAATGAATTATCGAAATATTAGTGTCAAACGAAAGAGTTTTAGGAAAACTATAGGCTGATAATATTTTTAATTAGAATTGCCATCTATTTTGTTTTGTTTTTCTTTGAAGGTCATTACATCTGCAACGTTATTTCGAATTTCCAAAATGAGAAGTCAAATTAAAGAACTGGGATTCTACATAGATGTGCACAGGTTTTATTGTTTGAAGTTACATGAAAACCGACACCATGCGAGACCTCTCATCACTCAGAAATGGTTAGTTTAATCATTACCCTGCATGGAGTGACGTTAGCTTATACCTCACTTTAGTCCGTTTACGCGAACACTAGTGCTAACTATTAACTGTGTATTTTGTTCGAAAAAAGCTAACTACTTTTGTGGGGCGATGGCCGCAAAAAAGTCAGACCTGGACACCTCTGCATTACATGTCAACTAACTTGTAACTAACTACTTTTGGACATAAAATATCAATAAGAAAAACAAAATATTTTTTTGTTTTTTTACTTTTTTATTTACTTATTTATTTACTTTATTTTATTACATTTCATATTTGTTTACATATTCTGCTCTGGGTGGCCCCATATTCGAACACCGTCAGACATAACTTCAAAATGATAGTATAAAATTTCGATCTTCCTTTTATTTGTCCTGAATATGAAAAAGAATCTGCGAAGTTCAGAAAAAAAGTGTATAGAAAGTAATTTTTGTATGAGGATATTTAATAGAAACTTGTAAAGAAAACCAACTCCCGATTGCGTCTGCATGACTCCTGCACGACTTTACAATTCACTTTAAGTAGGTTTTGTCATAGCTAATTAAAAGTGAGGTATTAATCGAAATCTCGCCAAAAAGCTAACTATAAGTTGGTTAGTTTTAACAATTGATAATTTTTCACTGCAGGGTAGGAATATTTTTAGAGGTTTTTGAATAGGGTTTCACCTGTTTAAAAAATTTAATTAAAAGTTGGCGTTTTGGCGCCATGCGGGCTCACTAGTGTACATATATTTCTTTCAGGTATACATAATGTGACCAACTATTTCATAGCTCAAAGAAGTACAGGTTAGGTTGGGTAAGTTAACGCGGCGAGCTGATTACAAAATATAGAGTGCAGCTAATTTCGAGCCCTGAAATCTCAGTGTTAATTCAGAAGTGCGATCCAAAATGCTTCCATCTTAGCCTCGCGAAGGTTGGAGAGTCTAAAAGAAAGTGTGGAGATGATTCCACCTCATCTTCCTCTTGACAGCTGATAAAAAAGGATCAGTTGAAATTAATAGTCTCACCGCATGAATACCAATCGCACAATGGCCTGTCAGAACTCATTATCGCCCAAGCCACGTAACGATCGTCCAGAAGATCGGAGAAGCGCAGGACCTGGGGGGAGATTCTGAAACCAGTTAGCGACAATTTTCGAATCGCTATCGCACTTTTTGACGCAAAAACATTTATATCATGCGTCAAAAAGTGCGAAAGCGACTCAAAAATTGTCGCTTACTGGTTACAAAATCTCTCTCCTGAAGTACAAAATATTGCAAAGAAGTACATTGGACTGTACTTCGAAGTACGTAGTACAAGAGCGAAAAAAGAAGTACTGTACTTCCGAAAGAAGTACGGTTGGTCACATTAGGTATACAGCATAACTGCTACAAGTAAATAACAAACTATTTTGGGGTGGTAAAAAGTGCTTAGTTGTTTTTTGTCTCTGCGGCACAAACGATTTACTACCTTCTTTACTTATTTTCTTTGTAAGGAAAGTTAAGAATGTATGTAAATACATAACTCTAAAAAATATTGTATTAAATAATCTATGCTTATGTATGTAAATAAATCTTAATTGTTGATTTAAATGCTGCCCTAATATAATATTCACATATTTATATGAAAAGCATGTGTTGTATAGTACACTCGGAGCGCTCGCTCGTCGCTCACTCGTCTTATCTATCCGAGCCGCGGCACTGCGAGCGATGCAACACACAGCAGCCTCGTTCGTTTAATAGGAGCGCGAGCAAGCAAGCGGCAAAGAACGTAGATAACAAGAAGGGACAACTCGTTATAATTGTGGCGAAAGTGCGCAACAGGGGCGTGCCTTCTCTTTTCATCTAATAAAAAAACGCACTAGGGCAAAAGAGGAGGCATGCCCCTGTTGCTCACTTTCGCTACAATTATAACGAGTTGTCCCTTCTTGTTATCCATGGTGGAATAAGAGAAGGTGATGTCACTACGAACTCACCGAATGGTAGACTGCCTTAATTGTGGCATGCATTTTAAAAGTAGTAGAAAGAGGGGAAAAATTAGTGCAGGTTTGGAAAAAGTATTGAAATTTGTGTAAATGATTTCAATTTCAGCCGGTCAGTTTGCGTTTGTACTTCATGCTGTAAGTAAGCATGCGCACGTTCCCTGCTGAAAAAAATTATCAATTGTTAAAATAACCAACTTCTAGTTAGCTTTTTTGTGGGAGCTCGATAAATAACTAATTTTTAATTAGCTATGACAAAACTAACTTTAAGTTAGATGTAAAGTCGTGCAGGAGTCATGCAGACGTTATCGGGAGTTTGTTTTTTTACAAGTTTCTTTTTAAATATCCTCATACAAAAATTACTTTCAATACACTTTTTTTCTAAACTTCGCAGATTCTTTTTCGGATTCAGGACAAATAAAAGGAAGATCGAAAATTTATATTATCATTTTGAAGTTATGTCTGACGGTGTTCGAATATGGGGCCACCTACAGCAGAATATGTAAACAAATATGAAATTTAATAAAATAAAGTAAATAAATAATAATAATAATAATACAAACATAATAATAAAAACAAAAAAATATTTAGTTATTATTATTGACATCTTATGTCCAATAGTACTTAGCTACAAGTTAGTTGACATCTAGTGCAGAGGAAACCAGTTCTCACTATTTTGCGGCCATTGCCCTTCAAAAGTATTTAGTTACGGCCAAAGGAAATAGTTAATAAATAGTTACCACTAGTCGAATGCAAGTTAGTTAATAGTTAGCTACAAACTAGTCCCATTTCCTGCAGGTTTGTTTTGTTGCACACATACTGATACAAAAATATTGCATTGGGAGCAGTGCCAACGCTGCCCTGCAGCAATAAGGCGGCCAATTTTCAGTAAAGCACCAATACTTCATTGGTTAAAATTTGACTGCTCAGAATTAGACATTTGCTTGCATTGAAAATGTCAGCTTTCGACCAGTCCCCAAGGAATCGGTCTAGAGATAGACGAAAAGTACAGTTTGGCAGTGACAGAGTGGTGTTGTCTTGCAATTCAATAAAAAAAATTTAAAGAACACCGGTGGACTACTGGAACTTAGTATTGAGGTACATATGTATATGAAATCAAACGCTACTCATGAGGAAAAATTGGTAACGGCAAGGACAATAATAATAATAATAAAAGATTGGCGCCTTGATGTTGTCGCACAAAGCGGAGGGACCTACAGTTTTACCCCGACTCCGAACGGCGATTGTATTTTTATGAGAAGCTGTTTTTCGTGGCAGAAATACACTCGGAGGTTTGCCATTGCCTGCCGAGGGACGACCGCAGCACATAGGGGTATTTGAACGATTTAGGCGGCCAAAAACCAATTTGACAAAATTTTGGAGAAAACTTAAAAAATTTGTCGCTTTCGATAGAGAACATTCGAAATAACATTTCCCAGTCCCCCTCCCTTTTCTAACTTGCACAGCGAACGCTCACCGTTGACCGGAAGCAGAATATTCTAACGCTGCTTATAAATAAATTTTCGCTCTCTAGAAAGATCGTGACGGTTTTAAGTTAATATTTTGATTTCTGCTTTGTATTCTTAAAAAATAGTGATGGATCCGCATACAGAAGGTAACAATGCATTTAAAGGTAAATTTGTTTTAAGCGTTTTATTAAGCAAAAGTTAAATTCAAATGTAACGAATATAGCGGTTTTCAACGAGTATTTTTTTGTTAATTTTTGTGAATATTAAGGAATTTGTTGTATCCCCGGGAGAGATCGCGTTGTTATTCTTTGTTCAATTGAAAGCTTAGAAATTTGGCTAATATAGTGTGAAAAGACTGCCCGCAGAAAATGGCAGATAAGTGGTATTTCTTAACATAGAAAATGTATTAAGGAAAAATCTAAAAACGCAACTAGTATATAGTAACACTACTTTAGATCTATTTTAACACTAAAATTAAACTTTTTAGATGAATTTGAAACCGCTGAACTAGAATATGAATCCATTTAATTAAAAAAATTAATAGTTTCCGAGATATTAGCAAAAGTCATGTTTTCTAGGACCTTTCGGTCCTGTTGCTAGAAATCTGCGGAAATATAAGGCGAACCCAACTATGATATATATTTCGGAATAAAGATTTGTTTTCCTTTAGATTGGTGTTATATAAGTGATGATTAAAGAAATAGTTTTAGGTATACAAGCGTTTAAATTTAGATAAATGTCAATTTAGATAAATCTACGATATTTCAGTAAATATTGCATCCGAATTGTTAAACATTAGTATGTAAAGTAAAATTTTGGAACAAAATAGGATTATTATTAAATTTTTTGGAAATGGGTGTGGCCCCGCCCACTTATGATGAAATGCTGTATCTCAGTATCCGCTTCACTATTCCGTACCAAACTCGGTACGAGCTTTGCTTAGGCTATATCTAAAATAACTGCTAAAAATTCTGGAAATCGGGCGATAACCACACCCACTTCCCATATAACGGTAATTTACAGAAACGCAAAAGCTGCGATAAATCAATAACTACTGAAGCTAATTAACTCGTCGAATCGATTCTTGGAATAACCTCTTAGCATTAAATAAAATTATTATAATTTTTTGGATAATGGGCGTGGCGCCGCGCACTTTTGACCACAAATGTGTATGTCGGTAATCGATTTATCAATTAGTACCAAACTCGGTGGACTTTATAACCATGGTATGGAAAAGCAATGCGTGGAAAATACGAAAACTCCAATAGTTCAGTAATTCAGGACGCTAATTTACTCCAAGTTAATACTTACAAAATTCTCTTAACAATAAATAAGACTACTAGACTATTACAAAAATGTAATTTAATTACACTGGGTGCGTTCGAGCTACGTAATAATTACCGCAATATTGCAGACTTGTTGCTTTCCTGACGACATGTTGCTGATGCTCACCTGAAACTTTTCTAAAATGTTGCAGAAATTGCGCAGTAAAAATTTTTATGTTGCTTCTGATTTGCCAATAATGAGTAACTGATTGTCAAAATTTTGTTCGCCCAAATTTTCGCGTAGAACGTGATACTCTTTCATAAAGGAGCATCTCTTACCTATACTGTGATACATATTTGAATTATTTAATTCCTTTAATTAAAGTTGAATTTAATTTTTTAAACCCTCGGAGTTTCCTTAGAGATAAAACCTTTTCAAACCCATTTCCATTGATACCCAGATTACAGCAATTCATTTAACTAATTGAACAAAAATTTTTAACAGGTGGCAACTCTGTTAATGTTTTAACCTATATTTACTTGATTTTACACATTTACAATTCTAAATGTCAAAATACGTCTTTTATAAACATTTCGAGTTGAAATATTCATAAAAATAATTTTGGCCGCATAAATCGTCTAAATACCCCTATGTGCGCTGTTAAAAAGAAAGCCTTTTTTTATATTTTTTGGGATGTTGCTTTGACCAGGGCTTGAACCCAGGTGCTGATGTGTGAAAGCGAGCACTGCTTTCCACTACACAACAGCGGCCGACAAGGACAATGCTATAGCAAAAAAGAGCCGCAAAGAGGGGTTGGAGTCGAGTTATTACTAAAAATCTTCAATTATTGGCTTACATGACAAGCGGGTTTAACTTTCGAACGTTATTTTTGCATTGGCCAGCGCAAAAGTTCTTATCACGCGCCGCGAACGAAGTGAGTATTGGCTAGTTAACTAATAAAACAACTCTTTAAGTGGAAAAAGCTACGCTAAAAAATCATTCTTTATTTCGCTGTCTGTTGTGCGTCTTAGTTTCGTTTCGAACATCGTAATTTTTTGTTTGAATCCTTAATTCTAAAATGCATTCTACACTTGAAAAATGATTTTTTGATTTTTTCGGGCAAGTTCGAATACTGCGATGCATTTAGCATGGTGGTTTGAAAATCTTCCCCGTCGAATATTCCGTTTCCATTTAGTTTATTGAATATAATTTCAGGGAACTTTAGTTTCCCAGGAAAATGGCTGCTCGGCTTTACAAGAGCTCCGTGTGACACTTGATCTACCCATGTAAAGCTGCTTTCTATCGATATTTCCCTATCAAGCTTATGTTTCCTAATCAGGTAGCCAGCAACGTACTCTAAAGCATCTTTGTGAAATTGCTCTATTTCCTCAAAGTCACATTCCTCCTGCTCCGCGATTGCATTGTCTGATTCGTCCAAATAAGCCGCAACACTTTCGAATGGAATGTCGCGGAGCTCCAGCCACTCTGCGTCGTCTGCAGCAACATTTCCTGTCGCGTACAAAGTTTCAGTGTCTCTGGCTAAATGAAAGAATAAATAATGTTGCAGAGTGAATAAATATTTTCTAAGCGTTATTAAATTACCAAGTAAGTACTTCCGCAGCTTATACTTGAATTGCATTGCGGTCGGACTGTCGTTTTGTCCACCTCTTGCTCTCATTGCACTAAAAAAATTTTCTACTACATCCTGGTTTAAACGGTAGGTACAGATGTATGTCATCGGAAACAATTCTTGTATATATTGCAGCAATCCTTTTAACGATGCATTTGTCATTAAAATACCCTTTTGACAAGGTAGCAAACTTCGACGATTTGGAGCCAAACTGTCCTGTGCAAACGAATTCATATTTTCCAACACTTCGTTTTGCAGAGTTAGGTCCATACCATAAGGTTTTTTGGCGGGATAATTTGATATCGTACTCAGCTTAGTGTTTAACAAGTCAAACCAATCGTTGACGAAAAACGAATCCAGTGTCGAGAAAATGGTTTCGAACTAGCTTTAATAAATGAGGTGGATCTGCAAACACTTGCCACATTCTCTAGCTGGATTCGTAAACCATGTTTTTTCTGCAACAATTATAGCAACGTATGAGAAATGATTATAAATTATACATTTGTGTCGTTTGGTGTGCATATTTACAAACGGATACTTCTAATTCCTTCCACAGTGCTTGGTTACCTGGACCCATATCGGAGACTATAGCATTCGCACATTTATTTAAACCAAACGCAAATCAATTTAACCCAAACGCAAATCAATTTAACCCAAACGCAAATTAAATTAAATCAAACGCAAATTAATTTAACCCAAACGCAAATTAATTTAACCCAAACGCAAATTAATTTCACCCAAACGCAAATTAATTTCAGCCAAACGCAAATTAAATTAAACAAAACGCAAATTAATTTAAACCAATAACTATCATTGCCACTATAGATTAGTAGTTGTAGTTTGAATCTATAGCAATGGTGAGCACGCCACAGAACAATTGTTTATGCTCACTTCACACGTCGTTGGCGAGACAGCAACGGATCAACATCGCGAGTGGTTGTTCTGCTTTGTTTCTCGAATGCAAAGATTCCATAGGCAACTTTTAGGTGGAAGCAATAATCGTTTGGTGTGAACGGCCTTTTCACTAATCGCTTCTAATCACGATCCAGAAAATAAAGGTCGCGCCATTCGCGGACCGCTAACCCTCTCTTCGTCGATTTGACAGCATCCACCCAATCGCTGACGTCATAAAATACTTTTGTTTACATTCACTGTTGCCAACTTGATGCTTTTCGGACCAAATTTAGTGGGTATTCAAAACGTGAAAATTTTTGAGTTTTGCGCTAGGTGCGTTTTTGGTGCTTTTGTTTTTAGTTTGAAGACACCAAATTAGAAAATCTCAAAAAAAATTAAGCAAAATTTATAGCAATCGTAAGTGTGGTAAGCAATTTTACAAAAATTTTAACAAAATCATGGCACAATGACAATCATAAGTGACAAAGAAATATGTGGCAGCACCTTCAAGCATGCCAGAAGAAATCGACCGTTGTGCAAGAAACATTGATTTTTGAATCGGCATCCTTACAATAAAATTATGTATTCATATAAAGTCCATAAAATACATCAATACAAATTTGGTGCTTTTTCAAAGTCAAAACTTGGCAACACTGCCTTTTGGTCGATGCTTCCTCTTTTTCTTGTCGAGTTCGTCTTGCTCTCTCATTCTGGTATTTTTTGACGTCACGGCCAGTTGCTCTCAGCTCGATTGGCGCAATCTTGTATTCTATAATTCTTGGCTTCTAATGAATTTGGCAGCAAACTTTTGATTACACTAATCACCTCTAAAATCGCCTCATGTAAACACCATATAATAGTAATAGTTACCTTTTTGCTGTGTTGCGTTTAATTTCTATGTGGATTAATAAAATTTGCCTTTGGTTTAATTTAATTTGCGTTTGGTTTAATTTAATTTGCGTTTGGGTGAAATTAATGTGTGTTTGGGTTAAATTAATTTGCGTTTGGTTTAATTTAATTTGCGTTTGGGTTAAATTAATTTGCGTTTGGTTTAATTAAATTTGCGTTTGGGTTAACTTGATTTGCGTTTGGTTTAAATATATGTGCGAATGCTATATTCCGACTACAGGCAAGCTTGCTTCTTCAAGCTCGAAAATCAGGTTTTCCAAAATGCTTCTACTCATTTTACAGTCAAATGAGTAAAATATCGGTTGCTTCCAGGAGCGCTTTAGTCCGCGGGCTATTACCATCTGAACATAGTTGGCAGGTTTTCGCACCGTATCCGTTAGCGGGTCGTGCTCATACGCTTTCGCATTTCATCAAATGCTAGAATGCATGCTCTATCAGCTAAATCATTAATGCGTGAGTGTTTCATACAGTTTATGACAAATTTTAATACTCCATCCCGAAATTTAAGCTTTAGCAAACATCTTGCTAATGTCGACGCAGACGGCAAGGGCAATCCTTTATTATATAAATGGTTGTATGCTCTTGGCCCTGCAGTGTGCAATGGGATAGCCCACGAGATGTCTTTATACTTCCAATGAAGTTTTTTATCTGGACAAGACATCTTTCGTAGCTGTGTTGAGGTAAAAATGGAAGACGCACTTTGATGCAAAGATTCCAGCTCTTCAATTTTCTGCTTCAGCTGAGCATTTTCATCGCTAATTGATTTTACCTTATTTCTCAAATAAAAATTTTCAAAAACTACAGCATCCATGATAAAGCTATTGCTATGATTTCCAATTGTTTTAAATTAGTGGTGTTTTTAATCAACCTATGTAAATGAATACATACTCAGTTTGAGTTGAACTTTCTTTGACGGCTAATGGCGGCTCATTCCAAGACGACAGGTAGACCACCATCATTGGAATGGAAGTCATCCTCAGACGTTTACGCAGAACGGTATGTTCAAAATCTGCCTCTTCAAAATGCAATGCACAAATCCGACCGCCTTGGTGCAGAGTCACACCGCACGCGTCAAACCATTTCTTTCTTATTATCTCGTTTTTGGGTACATGATAAAGATTTACTCCATTCTGCCATGTCTTACGACATAATGCACAGGATTCTTTGGGCATAGTCTGTTAATAGATTATACATACATATGTACATACATTTTTAATATTAAAAATAAGGAAAGTGTGATACCTCCGTAAACAAAGTATTATACACATACTATTTTTTGAAATCTTTATATCTGCGGTCATAAGCAATAACCGCCTAAGTCGATTTAAGAAAGAATTGAGCTATATATGCTATCGTATTCTGCAACTACTATTCCATCTCGCCAGCTAGGCTATTTAAAAAGTTATAGACGAACATATTTTGGTTTCCCCATAAGGTTAGCATACAATCCAAATGTTTAAAACGTTTTTTCGAATTCAGGTTTTTCGACTTAGGCGCTTATTGCTTATGACCACAGATTCTGTGTGTAATGAGATTCATGCATGAAATTTTTTCTACGAAGAAATAGGATTAAGCGAACAGTTTATTTTGTAAACTGAGATGGAGCTACAGGCTAGGAGCCGACATCCAATCTTAAAAGCAATCGGTTTGCTGACCAACAAAACTGATTGTATTGTATTATTCCTGTAGTCCAACAACCAATGCACTTTAAAATGCATACTTAGGAACAAGATTCCAAGCGTAACTGCATTACACTTGCAATCTCCACAAATCATATACGTTCATACACCAAAGATGGAACTGAAGGGCTAGATGCCTATTTGAACTAAATGTAATATGTACCGTGCGTTTAGATTTTCAATCCCACAAGACGCGAGTATAACTTAAAACTCCGCTAATCACTATTAGTAATTAAACCAATTATTTATCACGAATCTCAATTTTATTTAAAGCTTTCAGCAAACGAATAAAATTATAAACATTTATTCAAATTGGCAAGAAGAAAACAGTAGTTCCAACGCATACGTTTATCAGAAAATATTAGAAGCAGTATAATTTGCTCCCATTTTATATGGAAAGTTAATTAAATGTAGGCCAAGGGGCACTGAAAATAAGGCAGCCATTAAAGTCAAAATTTACAGTTATGTCGTCTACTGACATCACCTCATGATGCAACAATACCGGTGTTATCAGTTGGCAACTTCTCGCTCCAATTCCGCCATATTTACTGCCTTAGGGGAGACAGTGTTACTTTTTTAACAATTCTTTGCCTAATAATATAGTTGAATATTTTTTTATTTTTTCTCAGTATACACATTTTTATACCCGAGCGCACTTGTGCACAAGGGTATTATAACTTTGTTCACATAACGGTTGTTTGTAACAGGCAAAACCAATAGAGATAGATATAGACAAATGTATACATAAATGATCAGGATGAAAAGAGAAATCGATTAAGCGGTGACTGTCTGTCCGTCCGTCTGTCCGTCCGTCTGTGCACACGATAACTCGAGTAAAAATTGAGATATCTTAACGAAACTTGGTACTTCTTTCGGGCGTAGGACGGATAATATTGAAAATGGGCAAAATCGGACAATAACCTCCCCTACCTCCCATATAACGGTAATTTTCAGAAATACGAAAACTGCGATATCTTAATAACTACTGAAGATTATTCACTCAAAATTGATATTTACAATTATTTTTAGACGAAAAAAAAAGAAAATTATAAATTTTTGAAAAATGGGCGTAGCCACGCCCACTTATGGTTACATGTGTATATCTTGGCAACCGCTGCACCGATTTCTTCCAAACTTGGCACAGTTGTTGCCCTTGGTACTGCATACCAAATGGCCGAATTGTATTTTTAAATCGGACAATAACCACGCCCACATTCCATATAACGGTAATTTAGAGAAATACGAAATCTTCAATAAATCAGTAAATATTAAAGCTAATTTATTCAAAATTGGCACTTGCAACAATTCTTTAGCAATAAATACGTTTATGATAAAATTTTGGAAAATGGGCGTGGCACCGCCCATATATATATATGTATCTCGGTAACCGTTCTACCAATTTGTACCAAACTCGGTATGGTTATTGTGCTTGCCACATAAAAGCACAACGTTCAAAATTATTGAAATCGGACTAAAATTACGGCTTTTCATTTAATGGTAAATTTTGGAAATGCTTGAAGCTTCAATATTTCGAAATTTAAGGACGCTAATTTACTCAAAATTGATACACCCCGGCTTACCATGCAGAGGTAGCTTTCGGAAAGGTGAAAAACATACATTTAATATTTGCGCCGGGTATTTAAAGTTCGGCTCCGCCCGAACTTAGACTTTCTTACTTGTTTTTCTTAAAAAGGTATTTTATCTTATTTTAGTTAATTTCATTACGAATATACTATAAAAAAGCTAATTTTGTTTAGGAAAAAATGTGAAATTTTATATTTTTCCCCCAAATGGGCCTTAATTTCTTCCCGTTTTTCTTCTCGTTCTACTGAGCTAAGGCAGTGTCAAATCGAGCTGTCACAATTGATACTACCTTGTATTATTGCATCATGACATCACTTGTATATAATTCCACTATCCCAGCAAGAACAGTGACGGTCACTTTCCTAGTAACGTGACCGTCATGCGTGCCCATTAAGTTCGGCACGTTTTGCTATCACATTCTTAATAGTGAATCAAAAATGCTCCCAGAAGTTTTGTGTACGTGTGATTTTTCAAACCAAATAGTTTGCCTGCTTGCTCATATGTGAAAAGATTAGCTTGACTACTTAGTCATAAGCGAAAGATACCTCGCAAGAAAAAACAATAGATGGCACTCCAATCAAAAATTATTACATGTGTGTTAGTAACAGCATACAATTTGCGTTTGTGTTGGAGTTTCGGTCACGCTGGGATGCTTGTTATCTACGTTCTTTGTGTGTACGTATGTACGGAGCCAATGGGAACATTTTCTTTGCTGATCTTCTGCTGTATCACTGCCTACATGCACACTAGAGGTTTACGCCGACAGGCTTTGCGGCGGCGGCGTGGTCAACTTCAAAAATAATCGGCGGCGGCGGCGACGCCGGCGCGTCTGTAAAGGCCGGCGCTACTGCCCATAAGAGCCATGAGGCTACTAATCTTATCATGTCATCTCGTCAGCGTTAGGCATACGCCTTGTCAATTCAGATTATAATTCTACTTATTTCCTTATTAAATTAGTTTTAAATTTAAATATTGTTACTTCCTACTTGAATTAAAATTTTGAACGCTTGGCGCTGATGGATAGGCGAACCGAAGAGGGTCTAACGCAAAGAAAGTTACTTGTGCAAATTGGGGCAACAACATCTCAAGTGACAGTTAATGCATGGTCGGGCATACCACAGGTCACGCATTGTGGACCACTGTTGCTTATTCTATTTATAAACGACTTGCCTAACTGTTTTAATTTTGCAAACTGCCTGATGTTTGCAGATGATGTTAAACTTTTTTCAGTTGTGCGTGATCTCTCAGATTGTAATCGTCTTTAGCTCGATCTAGATGAATTTCAGCAGTGGTGTACATTAAACTGTTTGAACCTAAATATAGGTAGATGTTGCGTAGTTACGTTCTCTAGGCAGTCTAGTAGTGATATACCTTTTGACTATAAATTAGATGGTTGCGTTATAAAGCGGAGCACTGAAATAAAAGATTTGGGCATTATTTTTGACTCCAAACTCGCGTTTACAAAACACGTTGACTATATTGTATCTAAATCGTTCTCAATGATAGGCTTTATTAGGCGAAATACTCAAGAGTTCAGAGATCCAGTAACTTTAAAATCCTTTAGTAAGAAGCCGTCTGGAATACTGTTCTATAATATGGAGTCCATATTATGAAGTGAAAGAAAAATAGAAAGAGTTCAAAAGATTTTCACCAAATTCGCTATTTGCAAGTTGCCCTGGCAAGGTTATGTTCCTCCCTATATTGGCAGACAGAAATTGCTGGGTCTCCAGTCTTTGAAGGAAAGAAGAGATTACTTCTTCATTACATTTATTTATAAAATAATCAATGGGCACACAAATTGCGCTTATTTAACAGATTTGCTCATATTATATAATCCCCCGCGTAATTTAAGAAACAAAAAACTATTGGTTGATGCTCTGCATACCACGAATTATGCCAAAAATGAACCAATTGCTATATCATTGAATTGTGCAGTACATATTCTAGTGTTATCGATTTTAACTTAAGTATTGATAGATTTAAGAATAATTTGTTTACAATATTCACCTAGAGTCTTCACTAGTCTGTAAGAAACTAGTTCTGTAGACTGAAATTAAAAAATAAATAAAGAAATATACTACATACGTACATGGTTCTCTATGTTCTCTATAGATCCGTATGTACTATTTAAATTTAAAGAAATAAAAAAAAAAATTTAAGTTAAGTTATTGGAGTAATTTATTTCGCTATTAATAAATTTCTGAAATAACGTTATCTACCGTTATGTTAAATTAAGGGGTTCTTACGATTTTTTGCGGGTTATAGATTGAAAACTAGGGTGGTCTACTATTTTCCGGGGGTTTTATCCATCAACTCCCAGCAGAACAGGCCTGGTTAAAATTTCCACTAAAATTTTTAGTGCCAAATTTTCCGAGGGTAAACAAAAGTAATGAAAAATACTACTAATTTCCATCAAGAAGGGGGAACTTTAACCCTGTGTAGAAAACATTGCGATGCGATGGAGCAAAACCTTTCAGGGGTTTGCCCACCACTTGTGAATGCTAACATAGTTTTCACACAGCCACATAGAACTTGTATACGTCTGTGGGACCCCGGAATAAAATAACTTACTTATTTAAAATCTGTTTAAAAAATATTCAACTCTTTCTGAGATATTATCGTTAAAGTCTTTTGGTGTGTGACAACTTTCTTGTTGTTGTAGTAATCTGTAAAAAAGGAATATTGTTGTGGTATTGAAAAAAATTGTTATATATTCTGTAGTAGTAGTTCCTTCAAGCGATGCGTTTCATGAAAACTTTGTACAAAATTCCTTAGTCGCCGAACGCCGCCGCCGCCGCCGCCGCGCCGATATTTTCGTAACTCGGCGGCGGCGCGTGAGTAATGACAAAAAACGGCGGCGGCGGCGGCGTGGCTCGGCGGCGTATACCTCTAATGCACACCAACGTAGCAATGCTTTGAACGATATGAAACAAAAACAGAAACGAAAGCGAATAACAGGTCTATTCTGCGCTGGTAATAAAAAGTTTGTAACCGGTAATTAAAGTTCCTGTCAATTATTAAACCCTTTTCGCATTCTGTGTACTCTTGTAACCGGTAAATTTTGTTACCATCTCATAAGCTGGTAACAAAGTATTGCCCCGTGAAATATGCAATGCCAGAATTTGCACAATTCTTCATAGCTGAATTGCTGAATATTTTAACTGCATTACCAACGTTCCTAGAATCGCGGTGACAAGAACTGGTTACATTTTTTGGTAATAAAATTATATGGTTCCAAATCTTCGGTAACGTGCAGAATAGACATGTAAATGGAACAATTTTGCATTCTCTTATGTCCCGCTGAGACGCTGCCTATCGAAATGAACGTAGCAATGCTTTGCTCAATGTAAAAATTTTAAAATCTTTCGACGCAAGTATTTCGAAAATGGGGCAATGAATCTTAAATCTGAAAAGTTTGTGCAAAGTTTACTTTAATTTAATGAATAATTTGTCCCTGTACGACTTGTAGATCGCTGGGAATATGCATGGGCGTCGCTGGTAGGGGCAGGGCTCGAGCCCACCGTAACCTTTGAAGTTTACCTTCTATGTAGTATACAATACTAAGAAATGGCAGCTGAAAGCAAAATTCATTGCCCGGTAGTAAAAAGCATATAAATCAGTTTCAATCTTTATACAAAATTTAGGCAAATTCAACAAAATTTCCACTTTTTATCTGAATCTTTACAACATTTTTGGGTAAGCATGGGCTAGAATACAATTTTAGCCTAATAAAGTGCAAGTTTCAACCAGCTAAAAATCGCGCTGAATTTTGATAATTGTTTTTTGGAGACTACTTTTGCTTTTTTTATATAACAAGTGTAATTTACAAAAAATGGCGTTGTTTTTTCGAAATTTTGTTGCTAACGGTCTCCCGGATTTTGTTTCATAAGAAATTTATGCTTATATGGAAGAAGTGCAAAAATCCGTCACCAAAGAAAAATTCTCAGAAATCAACGGGATTTTTTAGCCGATTGAAACTTGCACTTCATTAAACTAAAATTGCATACCCAAAAATGTTCTTAAAAATCAGTTTAAAAAGTTGAAATTTTGATGAAAATTTGTGGAATTTTCCTAAATTTTGTATAAAGCTTGTAACTTTGATTTATGTGGTTTATATTTATTTTTGAAAAAATTATTGTTTGAGGACTAATATATGTACATACGACCACATTATCGAATTTCGTCCTGCAAACTTTATGAACTTGAAAAGATAAAGTTTATTAAAAGCGCATTTTCAGTACCTATTCGTCCTTGTAAACAAAAAACTTCAATTCAATTCAGCCTTATCATTAGTTTCATTTTCCCCGAACCGGTTCACTTTTCACTTTCGGTTTCCATGGTTTTTCAGCCGAAACTCAGGATAAGGCAGATTGTGTTTTTAAAATCAATAGAATTTTCTCTTTCATTTGGTACCGATAATGTTATTCTATGGCATTCGCACATTTATATAAACAAAACGCAAATCAATTTAACCCAAACGCAAATCAATTTAACCCAAACGCAAATTAAATTAAACCCAACGTAAATTAATTTAACCCAATCGCAAATTAATTTAACCCAAACGCAAATTAATTTCACCCAAACGCAAATTAATTTCAGCCAAACGCAAATTAAATTAAACCAAACGCAAATTAATTTAAACCAAAAACTATCATTGCCACTATAGATTAGTAGTTGTAGTTTGAATCTATAGCAATGGTGGGCACGCCATAGAACAATTGTTTATGCTCACTTCACACGTCGTTGGCGAGACAGCAACGGATCAACATCCCGAGTGGCTGTTCTGCTTTGTTTCTCGAATGCAAAGATTCCATGGGCAACTTTTAGGTGGAAGCAATAATCGTTTGGTGTGAACGGCCTTTTCACTAATGAATTTGGGTGGCAGCAAACTTTTGATTACACTAATCACCTCTAAAATCGTCTGATGTAAACACCATATAATAGTAATAGTTACCCTTTTGTTGTGTTGCGTTTAATTTCTATGTGGATTAATAAAATTTGCCTTTGGTTTAATTTAATTTGCGTTTGGTTTAATTAAATTTGCGTTTGGGTGAAATTAATGTGCGTTTGGGTTAAATTAATTTGCGTTTGGGTTATATTAATTTGTGTTTGGTTTAATTTAATTTGCGTTTGGGTTAAATTAATTTGCGTTTGGTTTAATTTAATTTGCGTTTGGGTTAAATTGATTTGCGTTTGGGTTAAATTGATTTGCGTTAGGTTTAAATAAATGTGCGAATGCTATACATGCACTGATTTTATTAAATAATTTTTTGAATTAATCATATCTTTAGAAATTCAAAGTCCTTTGAAAAAAATCCTGACGGCAGAGTGAAAAACTAAAAAGGCACTTTTATTGTATTTGGCCCATTGTTTCGTGAGTATATCGATTCTTTTGTGTGTTCTGAAATTTTTTAGTTTTTGTGTCACAGTGTTATTCATAGTTTTGAAATATATTCCGTGAAAGCAAAAAATAAAAATAGTTGACCTTTTTTAAACACTAGGATATCACTGACCATTATAAAGGACCCTGAATGACTAGGAAATGACAAATTTGTTGATGTGATTTTTGAAATGAACGATACAAAATTAGCCGGTATACATATTTTAAAATGTTTAGAATCAGTGGTTGAAATTTTATACGGCCCCAATTTTCTGGGTTATCAAGCCTCTAGCAGTACAAGATTAATTGTTGTCTTTCACGAAGTTCTTTAAACAAATCTTCAACTAAATACTGAAGTATATTTACGAATATCACGTTTTATTATATGCTTAAATTTAATTTCTTAATTTTAGTAAGTATTTCTTTACTGCATACACCCGAATTTCGAGGGTTTCTACTAGTTTCAATAAATTGTCAGTTTAATTTCTTATAAAATTTACCTTTAGGTTTTTGCATCTTAA
>NW_023460324.1:8378-38646 GCF_013731165.1 Rhagoletis pomonella | reverse complement strand
TTAAGATGCAAAAACCTAAAGGTAAATTTTATAAGAAATTAAACTGAAAATTTATTGAAACTAGTAGAAACCCTCGAAATTCGGGTGTATGCAGTAAAGAAATACTTACTAAAATTAAGAAATTAAATTTAAGCATATAATAAAACGTGATATTCGTAAATATACTTCAGTATTTAGTTGAAGATTTGTTTAAAGAACTTCGTGAAAGACAACAATTAATCTTGTACTGCTAGAGGCTTGATAACCCAGAAAATTGGGGCCGTATAAAATTTCAACCACTGATTCTAAACATTTTAAAATATGTATACCGGCTAATTTTGTATCGTTCATTTCAAAAATCACATCAACAAATTTGTCATTTCCTAGTCATTCAGGGTCCTTTATAATGGTCAGTGATATCCTAGTGTTTAAAAAAGGTCAACTATTTTTATTTTTTGCTTTCACGGAATATATTTCAAAACTATGAATAACACTGTGACACAAAAACTAAAAAATTTCAGAACACACAAAAGAATCGATATACTCACGAAACAATGGGCCAAATACAATAAAAGTGCCTTTTTAGTTTTTCACTCTGCCGTCAGGATTTTTTTCAAAGGACTTTGAATTTCTAAAGATATGATTAATTCAAAAAATTATTTAATAAAATCAGTGCATGTATAGCATTCGCACATTTATTTAAACCTAACGCAAATCAATTTAACCCAAACGCAAATCAATTTAACCCAAACGCAAATTAAATTAAACCAAACGCAAATTAATTTAACCCAAACGCAAATTAAATTAAACCAAACACAAATTAATATAACCCAAACGCAAATTAATTTAACCCAAACGCACATTAATTTCACCCAAACGCAAATTTAATTAAACCAAACGCAAATTAAATTAAACCAAAGGCAAATTTTATTAATCCACATAGAAATTAAACGCAACACAACAAAAGGGTAACTATTACTATTATATGGTGTTTACATGAGACGATTTTAGAGGTGATTAGTGTAATCAAAAGTTTGCTGCCACCCAAATTCATTAGTGAAAAGGCCGTTCACACCAAACGATTATTGCTTCCACCTAAAAGTTGCCCATGGAATCTTTGCATTCGAGAAACAAAGCAGAACAGCCACTCGGGATGTTGATCCGTTGCTGTCTCGCCAACGACGTGTGAAGTGAGCATAAACAATTGTTCTATGGCGTGCCCACCATTGCTATAGATTCAAACTACAACTACTAATCTATAGTGGCAATGATAGTTTTTGGTTTAAATTAATTTGCGTTTGGTTTAATTTAATTTGCGTTTGGCTGAAATTAATTTGCGTTTGGGTGAAATTAATTTGCGTTTGGGTTAAATTAATTTGCGATTGGGTTAAATTAATTTACGTTGGGTTTAATTTAATTTGCGTTTGGGTTAAATTGATTTGCGTTTGGGTTAAATTGATTTGCGTTTTGTTTATATAAATGTGCGAATGCCATAGAATAACATTATCGGTACCAAATGAAAGAGAAAATTCTATTGATTTTAAAAACACAATCTGCCTTATCCTGAGTTTCGGCTGAAAAACCATGGAAACCGAAAGTGAAAAGTGAACCGGTTCGGGGAAAATGAAACTAATGATAAGGCTGAATTGAATTGAAGTTTTTTGTTTACAAGGACGAATAGGTACTGAAAATGCGCTTTTAATAAACTTTATCTTTTCAAGTTCATAAAGTTTGCAGGACGAAATTCGATAATGTGGTCGTATGTACATATATTAGTCCTCAAACAATAATTTTTTCAAAAATAAATATAAACCACATAAATCAAAGTTACAAGCTTTATACAAAATTTAGGAAAATTCCACAAATTTTCATCAAAATTTCAACTTTTTAAACTGATTTTTAAGAACATTTTTGGGTATGCAATTTTAGTTTAATGAAGTGCAAGTTTCAATCGGCTAAAAAATCCCGTTGATTTCTGAGAATTTTTCTTTGGTGACGGATTTTTGCACTTCTTCCATATAAGCATAAATTTCTTATGAAACAAAATCCGGGAGACCGTTAGCAACAAAATTTCGAAAAAACAACGCCATTTTTTGTAAATTACACTTGTTATATAAAAAAAGCAAAAGTAGTCTCCAAAAAACAATTATCAAAATTCAGCGCGATTTTTAGCTGGTTGAAACTTGCACTTTATTAGGCTAAAATTGTATTCTAGCCCATGCATACCCAAAAATGTTGTAAAGATTCAGATAAAAAGTGGAAATTTTGTTGAATTTGCCTAAATTTTGTATAAAGATTGAAACTGATTTATATGCTTTTTACTACCGGGCAATGAATTTTGCTTTCAGCTGCCATTTCTTAGTATTGTATACTACATAGAAGGTAAACTTCAAAGGTTACGGTGGGCTCGAGCCCTGCCCCTACCAGCGACGCCCATGCATATTCCCAGCGATCTACAAGTCGTACAGGGACAAATTATTCATTAAATTAAAGTAAACTTTGCACAAACTTTTCAGATTTAAGATTCATTGAACCATTTTCGAAATACTTGCGTCGAAAGATTTTAAAATTTTTACATTGAGCAAAGCATTGCTACGTTCATTTCGATAGGCAGCGTCTCAGCGGGACATAAGAGAATGCAAAATTGTTCCATTTACATGTCTATTCTGCACGTTACCGAAGATTTGGAACCATATAATTTTATTACCAAAAAATGTAACCAGTTCTTGTCACCGCGATTCTAGGAACGTTGGTAATGCAGTTAAAATATTCAGCAATTCAGCTATGAAGAATTGTGCAAATTCTGGCATTGCATATTTCACGGGGCAATACTTTGTTACCAGCTTATGAGATGGTAACAAAATTTACCGGTTACAAGAGTACACAGAATGCGAAAAGGGTTTAATAATTGACAGGAACTTTAATTACCGGTTACAAACTTTTTATTACCAGCGCAGAATAGACCTGTTATTCGCTTTCGTTTCTGTTTTTGTTTCATATCGTTCAAAGCATTGCTACGTTGGTGTGCATTAGAGGTATACGCCGCCGAGCCACGCCGCCGCCGCCGCCGTTTTTTGTCATTACTCACGCGCCGCCGCCGAGTTACGAAAATATCGGCGCGGCGGCGGCGGCGGCGGCGTTCGGCGACTAAGGAATTTTGTACAAAGTTTTCATGAAACGCATCGCTTGAAGGAACTACTACTACAGAATATATAACAATTTTTTTCAATACCACAACAATATTCCTTTTTTACAGATTACTACAACAACAAGAAAGTTGTCACACACCAAAAGACTTTAACGATAATATCTCAGAAAGAGTTGAATATTTTTTAAACAGATTTTAAATAAGTAAGTTATTTTATTCCGGGGTCCCACAGACGTATACAAGTTCTATGTGGCTGTGTGAAAACTATGTTAGCATTCACAAGTGGTGGGCAAACCCCTGAAAGGTTTTGCTCCATCGCATCGCAATGTTTTCTACACAGGGTTAAAGTTCCCCCTTCTTGATGGAAATTAGTAGTATTTTTCATTACTTTTGTTTACCCTCGGAAAATTTGGCACTAAAAATTTTAGTGGAAATTTTAACCAGGCCTGTTCTGCTGGGAGTTGATGGATAAAACCCCCGGAAAATAGTAGACCACCCTAGTTTTCAATCTATAACCCGCAAAAAATCGTAAGAACCCCTTAATTTAACATAACGGTAGATAACGTTATTTCAGAAATTTATTAATAGCGAAATAAATTACTCCAATAACTTAACTTAAATTTTTTTTTTTATTTCTTTAAATTTAAATAGTACATACGGATCTATAGAGAACATAGAGAACCATGTACGTATGTAGTATATTTCTTTATTTATTTTTTAATTTCAGTCTACAGAACTAGTTTCTTACAGACTAGTGAAGACTCTAGGTGAATATTGTAAACAAATTATTCTTAAATCTATCAATACTTAAGTTAAAATCGATAACACTAGAATATGTACTGCACAATTCAATGATATAGCAATTGGTTCATTTTTGGCATAATTCGTGGTATGCAGAGCATCAACCAATAGTTTTTTGTTTCTTAAATTACGCGGGGGATTATATAATATGAGCAAATCTGTTAAATAAGCGCAATTTGTGTGCCCATTGATTATTTTATAAATAAATGTAATGAAGAAGTAATCTCTTCTTTCCTTCAAAGACTGGAGACCCAGCAATTTCTGTCTGCCAATATAGGGAGGAACATAACCTTGCCAGGGCAACTTGCAAATAGCGAATTTGGTGAAAATCTTTTGAACTCTTTCTATTTTTCTTTCACTTCATAATATGGACTCCATATTATAGAACAGTATTCCAGACGGCTTCTTACTAAAGGATTTTAAAGTTACTGGATCTCTGAACTCTTGAGTATTTCGCCTAATAAAGCCTATCATTGAGAACGATTTAGATACAATATAGTCAACGTGTTTTGTAAACGCGAGTTTGGAGTCAAAAATAATGCCCAAATCTTTTATTTCAGTGCTCCGCTTTATAACGCAACCATCTAATTTATAGTCAAAAGGTATATCACTACTAGACTGCCTAGAGAACGTAACTACGCAACATCTACCTATATTTAGGTTCAAACAGTTTAATGTACACCACTGCTGAAATTCATCTAGATCGAGCTAAAGACGATTACAATCTGAGAGATCACGCACAACTGAAAAAAGTTTAACATCATCTGCAAACATCAGGCAGTTTGCAAAATTAAAACAGTTAGGCAAGTCGTTTATAAATAGAATAAGCAACAGTGGTCCACAATGCGTGACCTGTGGTATGCCCGACCATGCATTAACTGTCACTTGAGATGTTGTTGCCCCAATTTGCACAAGTAACTTTCTTTGCGTTAGACCCTCTTCGGTTCGCCTATCCATCAGCGCCAAGCGTTCAAAATTTTAATTCAAGTAGGAAGTAACAATATTTAAATTTAAAACTAATTTAATAAGGAAATAAGTAGAATTATAATCTGAATTGACAAGGCGTATGCCTAACGCTGACGAGATGACATGATAAGATTAGTAGCCTCATGGCTCTTATGGGCAGTAGCGCCGGCCTTTACAGACGCGCCGGCGTCGCCGCCGCCGCCGATTATTTTTGAAGTTGACCACGCCGCCGCCGCAAAGCCTGTCGGCGTAAACCTCTAGTGTGCATGTAGGCAGTGATACAGCAGAAGATCAGCAAAGAAAATGTTCCCATTGGCTCCGTACATACGTACACACAAAGAACGTAGATAACAAGCATCCCAGCGTGACCGAAACTCCAACACAAACGCAAATTGTATGCTGTTACTAACACACATGTAATAATTTTTGATTGGAGTGCCATCTATTGTTTTTTCTTGCGAGGTATCTTTCGCTTATGACTAAGTAGTCAAGCTAATCTTTTCACATATGAGCCAGCAGGCAAACTATTTGGTTTGAAAAATCACACGTACACAAAACTTCTGGGAGCATTTTTGATTCACTATTAAGAATGTGATAGCAAAACGTGCCGAACTTAATGGGCACGCATGACGGTCACGTTACTAGGAAAGTGACCGTCACTGTTCTTGCTGGGATAGTGGAATTATATACAAGTGATGTCATGATGCAATAATACAAGGTAGTATCAATTGTGACAGCTCGATTTGACACTGCCTTAGCTCAGTAGAACGAGAAGAAAAACGGGAAGAAATTAAGGCCCATTTGGGGGAAAAATATAAAATTTCACATTTTTTCCTAAACAAAATTAGCTTTTTTATAGTATATTCGTAATGAAATTAACTAAAATAAGATAAAATACCTTTTTAAGAAAAACAAGTAAGAAAGTCTAAGTTCGGGCGGAGCCGAACTTTAAATACCCGGCGCAAATATTAAATGTATGTTTTTCACCTTTCCGAAAGCTACCTCTGCATGGTAAGCCGGGGTGTATCAATTTTGAGTAAATTAGCGTCCTTAAATTTCGAAATATTGAAGCTTCAAGCATTTCCAAAATTTACCATTAAATGAAAAGCCGTAATTTTAGTCCGATTTCAATAATTTTGAACGTTGTGCTTTTATGTGGCAAGCACAATAACCATACCGAGTTTGGTACAAATTGGTAGAACGGTTACCGAGATACATATATGTGATCATAAGTGGGCGGTGCCACGCCCATTTTCCAAAATTTTATCATAAACGTATTTATTGCTAAAGAATTGTTGCAAGTGCCAATTTTGAATAAATTAGCTTTAATATTTACTGATTTATTGAAGATTTCGTATTTCTCTAAATTACCGTTATATGGAATGTGGGCGTGGTTATTGTCCGATTTAAAAATACAATTCGGCCATTTGGTATGCAGTACCAAGGGCAACAACTGTGCCAAGTTTGGAAGAAATCGGTGCAGCGGTTGCCAAGATATACACATGTAACCATAAGTGGGCGTGGCTACGTCCATTTTTCAAAAATTTATAATTTTCTTTTTTTTCGTCTAAAAATAATTGTAAATATCAATTTTGAGTGAATAATCTTCAGTAGTTATTAAGATATCGCAGTTTTCGTATTTCTGAAAATTACCGTTATATGGGAGGTAGGGGAGGTTATTGTCCGATTTTGCCCATTTTCAATATTATCCGTCCTACGCCCGAAAGAAGTACCAAGTTTCGTTAAGATATCTCAATTTTTACTCGAGTTATCGTGTGCACAGACGGACGGACAGACGGACGGACAGACAGTCACCGCTTAATCGATTTCTCTTTTCATCCTGATCATTTATGTATACATTTGTCTATATCTATCTCTATTGGTTTTGCCTGTTACAAACAACCGTTATGTGAACAAAGTTATAATACCCTTGTGCACAAGTGCGCTCGGGTATAAAAATGTGTATACTGAGAAAAAATAAAAAAATATTCAACTATATTATTAGGCAAAGAATTGTTAAAAAAGTAACACTGTCTCCCCTAAGGCAGTAAATATGGCGGAATTGGAGCGAGAAGTTGCCAACTGATAACACCGGTATTGTTGCATCATGAGGTGATGTCAGTAGACGACATAACTGTAAATTTTGACTTTAATGGCTGCCTTATTTTCAGTGCCCCTTGGCCTACATTTAATTAACTTTCCATATAAAATGGGAGCAAATTATACTGCTTCTAATATTTTCTGATAAACGTATGCGTTGGAACTACTGTTTTCTTCTTGCCAATTTGAATAAATGTTTATAATTTTATTCGTTTGCTGAAAGCTTTAAATAAAATTGAGATTCGTGATAAATAATTGGTTTAATTACTAATAGTGATTAGCGGAGTTCTAAGTTATACTCGCGTCTTGTGGGATTGAAAATCTAAACGCACGGTACATATTACATTTAGTTCAAATAGGCATCTAGCCCTTCAGTTCCATCTTTGGTGTATGAACGTATATGATTTGTGGAGATTGCAAGTGTAATGCAGTTACGCTTGGAATCTTGTTCCTAAGTATGCATTTTAAAGTGCATTGGTTGTTGGACTACAGGAATAATACAATACAATCAGTTTTGTTGGTCAGCAAACCGATTGCTTTTAAGATTGGATGTCGGCTCCTAGCCTGTAGCTCCATCTCAGTTTACAAAATAAACTGTTCGCTTAATCCTATTTCTTCGTAGAAAAAATTTCATGCATGAATCTCATTACACACAGAATCTGTGGTCATAAGCAATAAGCGCCTAAGTCGAAAAACCTGAATTCGAAAAAACGTTTTAAACATTTGGATTGTATGCTAACCTTATGGGGAAACCAAAATATGTTCGTCTATAACTTTTTAAATAGCCTAGCTGGCGAGATGGAATAGTAGTTGCAGAATACGATAGCATATATAGCTCAATTCTTTCTTAAATCGACTTAGGCGGTTATTGCTTATGACCGCAGATATAAAGATTTCAAAAAATAGTATGTGTATAATACTTTGTTTACGGAGGTATCACAATTTCCTTATTTTTAATATTAAAAATGTATGTACATATGTATGTATAATCTATTAACAGACTATGCCCAAAGAATCCTGTGCATTATGTCGTAAGACATGGCAGAATGGAGTAAATCTTTATCATGTACCCAAAAACGAGATAATAAGAAAGAAATGGTTTGACGCGTGCGGTGTGACTCTGCACCAAGGCGGTCGGATTTGTGCATTGCATTTTGAAGAGGCAGATTTTGAACATACCGTTCTGCGTAAACGTCTGAGGATGACTTCCATTCCAATGATGGTGGTCTACCTGTCGTCTTGGAATGAGCCGCCATTAGCCGTCAAAGAAAGTTCAACTCAAACTGAGTATGTATTCATTTACATAGGTTGATTAAAAACACCACTAATTTAAAACAATTGGAAATCATAGCAATAGCTTTATCATGGATGCTGTAGTTTTTGAAAATTTTTATTTGAGAAATAAGGTAAAATCAATTAGCGATGAAAATGCTCAGCTGAAGCAGAAAATTGAAGAGCTGGAATCTTTGCATCAAAGTGCGTCTTCCATTTTTACCTCAACACAGCTACGAAAGATGTCTTGTCCAGATAAAAAACTTCATTGGAAGTATAAAGACATCTCGTGGGCTATCCCATTGCACACTGCAGGGCCAAGAGCATACAACCATTTATATAATAAAGGATTGCCCTTGCCGTCTGCGTCGACATTAGCAAGATGGTTGCAAAAGCTTAAATTTCGGGATGGAGTATTAAAATTTGTCATAAACTGTATGAAACACTCACGCATTAATGATTTAGCTGATAGAGCATGCATTCTAGCATTTGATGAAATGCGAAAGCGTATGAGCACGACCCGCTAACGGATACGGTGCGAAAACCTGCCAACTATGTTCAGATGGTAATAGCCCGCGGACTAAAGCGCTCCTGGAAGCAACCGATATTTTACTCATTTGACTGTAAAATGAGTAGAAGCATTTTGGAAAACCTGATTTTCGAGCTTGAAGAAGCAAGCTTGCCTGTAGTCGGAATATAGCATTCGCACATATATTTAAACCAAACGCAAATCAAGTTAACCCAAACGCAAATTTAATTAAACCAAACGCAAATTAATTTAACCCAAACGCAAATTAAATTAAACCAAACGCAAATTAATTTAACCCAAACACACATTAATTTCACCCAAACGCAAATTAAATTAAACCAAACGCAAATTAAATTAAACCAAAGGCAAATTTTATTAATCCACATAGAAATTAAACGCAACACAGCAAAAAGGTAACTATTACTATTATATGGTGTTTACATGAGGCGATTTTAGAGGTGATTAGTGTAATCAAAAGTTTGCTGCCAAATTCATTAGAAGCCAAGAATTATAGAATACAAGATTGCGCCAATCGAGCTGAGAGCAACTGGCCGTGACGTCAAAAAATACCAGAATGAGAGAGCAAGACGAACTCGACAAGAAAAAGAGGAAGCATCGACCAAAAGGCAGTGTTGCCAAGTTTTGACTTTGAAAAAGCACCAAATTTGTATTGATGTATTTTATGGACTTTATATGAATACATAATTTTATTGTAAGGATGCCGATTCAAAAATCAATGTTTCTTGCACAACGGTCGATTTCTTCTGGCATGCTTGAAGGTGCTGCCACATATTTCTTTGTCACTTATGATTGTCATTGTGCCATGATTTTGTTAAAATTTTTGTAAAATTGCTTACCACACTTACGATTGCTATAAATTTTGCTTAATTTTTTTTTGAGATTTTCTAATTTGGTGTCTTCAAACTAAAAACAAAAGCACCAAAAACGCACCTAGCGCAAAACTCAAAAATTTTCACGTTTTGAATACCCACTAAATTTGGTCCGAAAAGCATCAAGTTGGCAACAGTGAATGTAAACAAAAGTATTTTATGACGTCAGCGATTGGGTGGATGCTGTCAAATCGACGAAGAGAGGGTTAGCGGTCCGCGAATGGCGCGACCTTTATTTTCTGGATCGTGATTAGAAGCGATTAGTGAAAAGGCCGTTCACACCAAACGATTATTGCTTCCACCTAAAAGTTGCCTATGGAATCTTTGCATTCGAGAAACAAAGCAGAACAACCACTCGCGATGTTGATCCGTTGCTGTCTCGCCAACGACGTGTGAAGTGAGCATAAACAATTGTTCTGTGGCGTGCTCACCATTGCTATAGATTCAAACTACAACTACTAATCTATAGTGGCAATGATAGTTATTGGTTTAAATTAATTTGCGTTTTGTTTAATTTAATTTGCGTTTGGCTGAAATTAATTTGCGTTTGGGTGAAATTAATTTGCGTTTGGGTTAAATTAATTTGCGTTTGGGTTAAATTAATTTGCGTTTGATTTAATTTAATTTGCGTTTGGGTTAAATTGATTTGCGTTTGGGTTAAATTGATTTGCGTTTGGTTTAAATAAATGTGCGAATGCTATAGTCTCCGATATGGGTCCAGGTAACCAAGCACTGTGGAAGGAATTAGAAGTATCCGTTTGTAAATATGCACACCAAACGACACAAATGTATAATTTATAATCATTTCTCATACGTTGCTATAATTGTTGCAGAAAAAACATGGTTTACGAATCCAGCTAGAGAATGTGGCAAGTGTTTGCAGATCCACCTCATTTATTAAAGCTAGTTCGAAACCATTTTCTCGACACTGGATTCGTTTTTCGTCAACGATTGGTTTGACTTGTTAAACACTAAGCTGAGTACGATATCAAATTATCCCGCCAAAAAACCTTATGGTATGGACCTAACTCTGCAAAACGAAGTGTTGGAAAATATGAATTCGTTTGCACAGGACAGTTTGGCTCCAAATCGTCGAAGTTTGCTACCTTGTCAAAAGGGTATTTTAATGACAAATGCATCGTTAAAAGGATTGCTGCAATATATACAAGAATTGTTTCCGATGACATACATCTGTACCTACCGTTTAAACCAGGATGTAGTAGAAAATTTTTTTAGTGCAATGAGAGCAAGAGGTGGACAAAACGACAGTCCGACCGCAATGCAATTCAAGTATAAGCTGCGGAAGTACTTACTTGGTAATTTAATAACGCTTAGAAAATATTTATTCACTCTGCAACATTATTTATTCTTTCATTTAGCCAGAGACACTGAAACTTTGTACGCGACAGGAAATGTTGCTGCAGACGACGCAGAGTGGCTGGAGCTCCGCGACATTCCATTCGAAAGTGTTGCGGCTTATTTGGACGAATCAGACAATGCAATCGCGGAGCAGGAGGAATGTGACTTTGAGGAAATAGAGCAATTTCACAAAGATGCTTTAGAGTACGTTGCTGGCTACCTGATTAGGAAACATAAGCTTGATAGGGAAATATCGATAGAAAGCAGCTTTACATGGGTAGATCAAGTGTCACACGGAGCTCTTGTAAAGCCGAGCAGCCATTTTCCTGGGAAACTAAAGTTCCCTGAAATTATATTCAATAAACTAAATGGAAACGGAATATTCGACGGGGAAGATTTTCAAACCACCATGCTAAATGCATCGCAGTATTCGAACTTGCCCGAAAAAAATCAAAAAATCATTTTTCAAGTGTAGAATGCATTTTAGAATTAAGGATTCAAACAAAAAATTACGATGTTCGAAACGAAACTAAGACGCACAACAGACAGCGAAATAAAGAATGATTTTTTAGCGTAGCTTTTTCCACTTAAAGAGTTGTTTTATTAGTTAACTAGCCAATACTCACTTCGTTCGCGGCGCGTGATAAGAACTTTTGCGCTGGCCAATGCAAAAATAACGTTCGAAAGTTAAACCCGCTTGTCATGTAAGCCAATAATTGAAGATTTTTAGTAATAACTCGACTCCAACCCCTCTTTGCGGCTCTTTTTTGCTATAGCATTGTCCTTGTCGGCCGCTGTTGTGTAGTGGAAAGCAGTGCTCGCTTTCACACATCAGCACCTGGGTTCAAGCCCTGGTCAAAGCAACATCCCAAAAAATATAAAAAAAGGCTTTCTTTTTAACAGCGCACATAGGGGTATTTAGACGATTTATGCGGCCAAAATTATTTTTATGAATATTTCAACTCGAAATGTTTATAAAAGACGTATTTTGACATTTAGAATTGTAAATGTGTAAAATCAAGTAAATATAGGTTAAAACATTAACAGAGTTGCCACCTGTTAAAAATTTTTGTTCAATTAGTTAAATGAATTGCTGTAATCTGGGTATCAATGGAAATGGGTTTGAAAAGGTTTTATCTCTAAGGAAACTCCGAGGGTTTAAAAAATTAAATTCAACTTTAATTAAAGGAATTAAATAATTCAAATATGTATCACAGTATAGGTAAGAGATGCTCCTTTATGAAAGAGTATCACGTTCTACGCGAAAATTTGGGCGAACAAAATTTTGACAATCAGTTACTCATTATTGGCAAATCAGAAGCAACATAAAAATTTTTACTGCGCAATTTCTGCAACATTTTAGAAAAGTTTCAGGTGAGCATCAGCAACATGTCGTCAGGAAAGCAACAAGTCTGCAATATTGCGGTAATTATTACGTAGCTCGAACGCACCCAGTGTAATTAAATTACATTTTTGTAATAGTCTAGTAGTCTTATTTATTGTTAAGAGAATTTTGTAAGTATTAACTTGGAGTAAATTAGCGTCCTGAATTACTGAACTATTGGAGTTTTCGTATTTTCCACGCATTGCTTTTCCATACCATGGTTATAAAGTCCACCGAGTTTGGTACTAATTGATAAATCGATTACCGACATACACATTTGTGGTCAAAAGTGCGCGGCGCCACGCCCATTATCCAAAAAATTATAATAATTTTATTTAATGCTAAGAGGTTATTCCAAGAATCGATTCGACGAGTTAATTAGCTTCAGTAGTTATTGATTTATCGCAGCTTTTGCGTTTCTGTAAATTACCGTTATATGGGAAGTGGGTGTGGTTATCGCCCGATTTCCAGAATGTTTAGCAGTTATTTTAGATATAGCCTAAGCAAAGCTCGTACCGAGTTTGGTACGGAATAGTGAAGCGGATACTGAGATACAGCATTTCATCATAAGTGGGCGGGGCCACACCCATTTCCAAAAAATTTAATAATAATCCTATTTTGTTCCAAAATTTTACTTTACATACTAATGTTTAACAATTCGGATGCAATATTTACTGAAATATCGTAGATTTATCTAAATTTAAACGCTTGTATACCTAAAACTATTTCTTTAATCATCACTTATATAACACCAATCTAAAGGAAAACAAATCTTTATTCCGAAATATATATCATAGTTGGGTTCGCCTTATATTTCCGCAGATTTCTAGCAACAGGACCGAAAGGTCCTAGAAAACATGACTTTTGCTAATATCTCGGAAACTATTAATTTTTTTAATTAAATGGATTCATATTCTAGTTCAGCGGTTTCAAATTCATCTAAAAAGTTTAATTTTAGTGTTAAAATAGATCTAAAGTAGTGTTACTATATACTAGTTGCGTTTTTAGATTTTTCCTTAATACATTTTCTATGTTAAGAAATACCACTTATCTGCCATTTTCTGCGGGCAGTCTTTTCACACTATATTAGCCAAATTTCTAAGCTTTCAATTGAACAAAGAATAACAACGCGATCTCTCCCGGGGATACAACAAATTCCTTAATATTCACAAAAATTAACAAAAAAATACTCGTTGAAAACCGCTATATTCGTTACATTTGAATTTAACTTTTGCTTAATAAAACGCTTAAAACAAATTTACCTTTAAATGCATTGTTACCTTCTGTATGCGGATCCATCACTACTTTTTAAGAATACAAAGCAGAAATCAAAATATTAACTTAAAACCGTCACGATCTTTCTAGAGAGCGAAAATTTATTTATAAGCAGCGTTAGAATATTCTGCTTCCGGTCAACGGTGAGCGTTCGCTGTGCAAGTTAGAAAAGGGAGGGGGACTGGGAAATGTTATTTCGAATGTTCTCTATCGAAAGCGACAAATTTTTTAAGTTTTCTCCAAAATTTTGTCAAATTGGTTTTTGGCCGCCTAAATCGTTCAAATACCCCTATGTGCTGCGGTCGTCCCTCGGCAGGCAATGGCAAACCTCCGAGTGTATTTCTGCCACGAAAAACAGCTTCTCATAAAAATACAATCGCCGTTCGGAGTCGGGGTAAAACTGTAGGTCCCTCCGCTTTGTGCGACAACATCAAGGCGCCAATCTTTTATTATTATTATTATTGTCCTTGCCGTTACCAATTTTTCCTCATGAGTAGCGTTTGATTTCATATACATATGTACCTCAATACTAAGTTCCAGTAGTCCACCGGTGTTCTTTAAATTTTTTTTATTGAATTGCAAGACAACACCACTCTGTCACTGCCAAACTGTACTTTTCGTCTATCTCTAGACCGATTCCTTGGGGACTGGTCGAAAGCTGACATTTTCAATGCAAGCAAATGTCTAATTCTGAGCAGTCAAATTTTAACCAATGAAGTATTGGTGCTTTACTGAAAATTGGCCGCCTTATTGCTGCAGGGCAGCGTTGGCACTGCTCCCAATGCAATATTTTTGTATCAGTATGTGTGCAACAAAACAAACCTGCAGGAAATGGGACTAGTTTGTAGCTAACTATTAACTAACTTGCATTCGACTAGTGGTAACTATTTATTAACTATTTCCTTTGGCCGTAACTAAATACTTTTGAAGGGCAATGGCCGCAAAATAGTGAGAACTGGTTTCCTCTGCACTAGATGTCAACTAACTTGTAGCTAAGTACTATTGGACATAAGATGTCAATAATAATAACTAAATATTTTTTTGTTTTTATTATTATGTTTGTATTATTATTATTATTATTTATTTACTTTATTTTATTAAATTTCATATTTGTTTACATATTCTGCTGTAGGTGGCCCCATATTCGAACACCGTCAGACATAACTTCAAAATGATAATATAAATTTTCGATCTTCCTTTTATTTGTCCTGAATCCGAAAAAGAATCTGCGAAGTTTAGAAAAAAAGTGTATTGAAAGTAATTTTTGTATGAGGATATTTAAAAAGAAACTTGTAAAAAAACAAACTCCCGATAACGTCTGCATGACTCCTGCACGACTTTACATCTAACTTAAAGTTAGTTTTGTCATAGCTAATTAAAAATTAGTTATTTATCGAGCTCCCACAAAAAAGCTAACTAGAAGTTGGTTATTTTAACAATTGATAATTTTTTTCAGCAGGGAACGTGCGCATGCTTACTTACAGCATGAAGTACAAACGCAAACTGACCGGCTGAAATTGAAATCATTTACACAAATTTCAATACTTTTTCCAAACCTGCACTAATTTTTCCCCTCTTTCTACTACTTTTAAAATGCATGCCACAATTAAGGCAGTCTACCATTCGGTGAGTTCGTAGTGACATCACCTTCTCTTATTCCACCATGGATAACAAGAAGGGACAACTCGTTATAATTGTAGCGAAAGTGAGCAACAGGGGCATGCCTCCTCTTTTGCCCTAGTGCGTTTTTTTATTAGATGAAAAGAGAAGGCACGCCCCTGTTGCGCACTTTCGCCACAATTATAACGAGTTGTCCCTTCTTGTTATCTACGTTCTTTGCCGCTTGCTTGCTCGCGCTCCTATTAAACGAACGAGGCTGCTGTGTGTTGCATCGCTCGCAGTGCCGCGGCTCGGATAGATAAGACGAGTGAGCGACGAGCGAGCGCTCCGAGTGTACTATACAACACATGCTTTTCATATAAATATGTGAATATTATATTAGGGCAGCATTTAAATCAACAATTAAGATTTATTTACATACATAAGCATAGATTATTTAATACAATATTTTTTAGAGTTATGTATTTACATACATTCTTAACTTTCCTTACAAAGAAAATAAGTAAAGAAGGTAGTAAATCGTTTGTGCCGCAGAGACAAAAAACAACTAAGCACTTTTTACCACCCCAAAATAGTTTGTTATTTACTTGTAGCAGTTATGCTGTATACCTAATGTGACCAACCGTACTTCTTTCGGAAGTACAGTACTTCTTTTTTCGCTCTTGTACTACGTACTTCGAAGTACAGTCCAATGTACTTCTTTGCAATATTTTGTACTTCAGGAGAGAGATTTTGTAACCAGTAAGCGACAATTTTTGAGTCGCTTTCGCACTTTTTGACGCATGATATAAATGTTTTTGCGTCAAAAAGTGCGATAGCGATTCGAAAATTGTCGCTAACTGGTTTCAGAATCTCCCCCCAGGTCCTGCGCTTCTCCGATCTTCTGGACGATCGTTACGTGGCTTGGGCGATAATGAGTTCTGACAGGCCATTGTGCGATTGGTATTCATGCGGTGAGACTATTAATTTCAACTGATCCTTTTTTATCAGCTGTCAAGAGGAAGATGAGGTGGAATCATCTCCACACTTTCTTTTAGACTCTCCAACCTTCGCGAGGCTAAGATGGAAGCATTTTGGATCGCACTTCTGAATTAACACTGAGATTTCAGGGCTCGAAATTAGCTGCACTCTATATTTTGTAATCAGCTCGCCGCGTTAACTTACCCAACCTAACCTGTACTTCTTTGAGCTATGAAATAGTTGGTCACATTATGTATACCTGAAAGAAATATATGTACACTAGTGAGCCCGCATGGCGCCAAAACGCCAACTTTTAATTAAATTTTTTAAACAGGTGAAACCCTATTCAAAAACCTCTAAAAATATTCCTACCCTGCAGTGAAAAATTATCAATTGTTAAAACTAACCAACTTATAGTTAGCTTTTTGGCGAGATTTTGATTAATACCTCACTTTTAATTAGCTATGACAAAACCTACTTAAAGTGAATTGTAAAGTCGTGCAGGAGTCATGCAGACGCAATCGGGAGTTGGTTTTCTTTACAAGTTTCTATTAAATATCCTCATACAAAAATTACTTTCTATACACTTTTTTTCTGAACTTCGCAGATTCTTTTTCATATTCAGGACAAATAAAAGGAAGATCGAAATTTTATACTATCATTTTGAAGTTATGTCTGACGGTGTTCGAATATGGGGCCACCCAGAGCAGAATATGTAAACAAATATGAAATGTAATAAAATAAAGTAAATAAATAAGTAAATAAAAAAGTAAAAAAACAAAAAAATATTTTGTTTTTCTTATTGATATTTTATGTCCAAAAGTAGTTAGTTACAAGTTAGTTGACATGTAATGCAGAGGTGTCCAGGTCTGACTTTTTTGCGGCCATCGCCCCACAAAAGTAGTTAGCTTTTTTCGAACAAAATACACAGTTAATAGTTAGCACTAGTGTTCGCGTAAACGGACTAAAGTGAGGTATAAGCTAACGTCACTCCATGCAGGGTAATGATTAAACTAACCATTTCTGAGTGATGAGAGGTCTCGCATGGTGTCGGTTTTCATGTAACTTCAAACAATAAAACCTGTGCACATCTATGTAGAATCCCAGTTCTTTAATTTGACTTCTCATTTTGGAAATTCGAAATAACGTTGCAGATGTAATGACCTTCAAAGAAAAACAAAACAAAATAGATGGCAATTCTAATTAAAAATATTATCAGCCTATAGTTTTCCTAAAACTCTTTCGTTTGACACTAATATTTCGATAATTCATTTATGTATCTTACGTATAAGTAAAACAAATTCGACTTTTCAAACAGGTGGCAACCTCTTTAAAGGTATTTTCAAACTAAAATCTTTCGCTTGGCATTGTCATACGTATTTCAATTAACTGATGAATTAAGTTGAATTTAGTATTTTTAAGCACATGGTAACTCTCGTAAATAAAGTTTAGAAATAAACTATTTTCAAACCCATTTCGATTGATACCCATCTTTTGACAATCCATTTAACTTATTAAATAATTTAAGCTTAATTTTTTCAACAAAAAAAACCAAACGTTCAATTTAAAGATTTCTTAACACTCGTTCTTTTGATAACCATATTTTTAAATTTCAGGTGACTTATGTATAACTAAACGAAATACCACTTTAAACCAGGCGGCGACCCTCTTAAAAATTATTTTCGAACTTAAATTTCCTTAAATATTTTTCGCCTGACATTGTTATAAATATTTCAAGTAACTGATGAATTGAGTGGAAATTCATTTTTTAAACACGTGGCAACCCTCCTAAATATAGTTCTTAAATAAAAGATTTTAAACCCATTTCCATTGGTTACCATCGGTTAGTAATTCATTTATCTTATTAAATAATTTTAGTTTAGCCCTTTAAGCTGGGCAACCCTCAAGCACATCAAAAATGTTCTAAATTGTCAAACTAAGTATTTCTTGAAGCTCTTTCATTTGACATCCATCGTTAATATTTCATATAACCTGGGTATAAAATAGTTCAATTAGACTTCTCAAATAGGTGGCAAACCTATTCAAAATATTTCCAAACTACTACCTTCTTAAACCTCTTATGTATGACACCCATATAGCGACACCTTATTTACTTACCAAATTCCTTTAACATGTGGCAACCCTTCTATACGTAGTCAAGTTATGAAGCCTTTTCACAACCATTTCGATTGATTTTGTTTGAATTTGAGCTAAATTTCCTAACCGGTGGCAACTTTTTTCGAAAAAGTAAAACCTTAAATCATCACCCCAAGCCCTTTAATTTGGTACCTCACTTTTGAAAATCGAACGGACGGGGCGGATATGAGGGCATTGAGTAGTAAATAACTTGAGTTTAATTATTTAACCGGTGGCAACTCCTTTCGAAAAAAATAAAACCAGTTTGCACATCTACGGCCAAGCGCTTTAATTTCGCATCCCATTTTTGAAAATCGAGCGAACAGTGCAGATCTTTTATGCTGCACAAAAAATGCCTTCGCGTATTGTATATATAGATTATATATATAGATACCTATTTTAATTACCCCATTGCCTTAACTCAAATTGAATGTGATTGTTTAAACAGGTGGCAACCCTCCTACACGCAGTTAAGAAATAAAGTATTTTCAAAACTACTGCGCTTGGTACCCAAATGGTAAATATTGATTTAACTATTTCAATAATTTGAATTTAATTTTTAAACAGGTGGCTGCCCTCTTCAAACACTTTAAAAATATTCTAAACGTTCAAACTAAAGATCTCTTAAGATTCATTCCCTTGACGTCCATATTTTTATACTTCATATAAATTAGACTTTTCAAACAGGTGGTAAACCTCTTCAAAATGTTTACAAACTACTACGTACTTAAACTTTATCGTCTGGGACCCATACATATTTCTACTACCTAATTCCCTTAATTCAGATTGAATTTGATTTTTTAACAGGTGGCAACCCTCATAAAGTTAAGTTAAGAAACAAAGATTTTTAAAACTATTTCGATGTATGCCCATTTTGTAATAATTGATTGAACTTTTTAAATAATTTGAGCTTAATTTTGTAAAAGGTGGCAACTCTTTTCGAAAAAGTTAAACCTTATTGCACACCTACATCCAGAGCCCTTTGATTTGGCACCCCACTTTTGAGAATCGAACGACCGGTGTGGATCTGATGGCATTGATTATTAAATTATTTTAATGCAATTTTTTTATCAGGTGGCAACTCTTTTCTAAAAACTAAAACCATATTGCACATCTACAGGTCAAGCGTTTTAATTTGACCACCCATTTTTGAAAATCGAACGAACGGTCCAGATCTTTTATTCGGAACAAAAAATGCCTTCGCGTATTATTTTCAACTTAATTTTTTAAAAGGTGGCAACTCTTTTCGAACAAGTTAAACCTTATTGCACACCTACATCCAGAGCCCTTTGATTTGACACCTCACTTTTGAAAGTCGAACGAACGGTGTGGATCTAATAGCATTGATTATTAAATTATTTGAATGCAATTTTTTATCAGGTGGCAACTCTTCGAAAAAGTAAAACCTTATTGCACATCTACAGGCCAAGCGCTTTAATTTGACACCCCATTTTTGGAAATCGAACGAACGGGGCAGATCTTTTATGCTGCACAAAAAATGCCTTCGTGTATTATATTTATAGATAATCCTTTGTGAACAAATTTATTTATGGCCTGTTGTTCAAGGACATATGTATGTATGTATATGTAGACATGGGAAAATTTGCGTAAACAAAGAACCGGCCTCATACAACTTTGCCGTTGCGTTGGCGTTGAATTTCAATGCAGCCGTCCTCATATTTAGCCAAAATTTGGCAACGCTTAGGCCAACACAAAGCAGAAAGATCGCGTGCGTCGATCATCAGCTGTTACAAATAAATAAAATTATGTGGAATGTTTTTTTCCTTTTAATCGAATGAGGGCAAGAAATATCATTTTTCATGCAATTATTGATATGAAATATTGAAGGCATACTTTTACTTAATTACTGATTAAAATGTTTAAAATTTTCATAAAACTTTGTTGAAATTTTTAAATTTTTTACAAAGTATGAAACTTGCTTGGATCTGTATGGTCTTTTTCCCATGTATAATAAGTTGAAATTTTGTAAGAAATTATTGAGCATTAAAAAAATTATACATAAATCGACATGTATGCACTTTTGTACCTACCTAGTAGGGATGGGTAGTGGGGGGTTGAAATTCGATTTTTTCCGAATTTCGAACATTGCCCAACCATTCGATTATTCGATTCGAAATTTGGTGGTGCAAATTCGATTTAGTTCGAATTTTTTCGAATTAAAAAAAAAAATTCTGAAAATTTATATGATAACTATCCATTCGCTCTTTTTTGCTTCACAACCAAAAATAAATAAAAATAATTTTTTTTTTAATATCTAAAAAAAAACCAAAAATTTGGCAAATGTAGCATATTGAAACTGATTTTTTGGGGCATATAACATGATTTCATTTATTTTTCTTGCTTAAAAAAAAAACAAAGAAAGATGTTTATAAAAAATATCTTTATTAAAAAAAGTCTTACATTTAATGACAACGTATGATTTTGCTGTTTAAAGCTAGATCTTTAATTAAACAATTAACAAAATAGATAATAGGGCATTAAGAGTTCTACCCAGCCACATTTTTGGTTTGTCCATAGCTAAACGGCCAGTAATTTTGACTAATGCCAAAAATTTCACTTCACATTTGACATCAGTGTTGGAAAATGGAATGTCAATCACCTGCCAAAAAAAAATTGACGACAGCCTTTGACATGCACTGCGATATCTACATTTGGTCAGTTTTTATGATGTATTTGACACCAAGTGAACAGCTGTTATTTAAAGCAGTTTTTGATGTCAGTTATTTCGACATAATGAAAACCAGACATTAGACAAAGTTTTAAGATCATAAAGCATCTGAAATATTATTTATTTTTTATGAATTTATTTGTATAGCTGGGATGTGTAACTATAAATACATTTCACTGTGAGTTAATACTTAAACATTTATGGTGACGTGCATTAATGTCAATCGAATTAATGCCGCTGACATTAATACACAATTGAAAAGTGGATATTAATGTCATTAACATTATTGCACGTCACCACAGTTATCGAAGTTCCAATTATTCCATTTTCTTGAATATTTTTAATTCATTCGCTGCATCAAAAATATTGATTTTTATACAGGATACATCGATATTTTGTTGCCTCAGATCGAAAAAACGTCGATGTATTTTATAGACTTGCAGCCCTAATGCAAATATGGTGCCACACACAGAGATGCAAAATTTTGTCAGAAAGAAGAAAGTTGCAGAGCTGATTTTTTGCAAATGAAGACGAAATTCGATTTTTTCTAGAAAAATTCGATTTTATCCTAATTTCAGCACCACAAAGTTCGATTTCAGAAATTCGTCATTTTAGAGCTAAAGTTCGATTAAAATTCGAATCTCGAAGCTTCGAATATCGAATTTATCCATCCCTACTAACTACCTATTAGATAAAACTGGTCGAAGTAGCACGCATCTATTCTTCTGTGCATGAGAATATATACAGTGACGGGCAAAACTGTAACTTGGTGTAACACTTTTTATTTCAGCCATCGCTATCTTTCCAAGTTCTAACGACTTTCATACTTTTGTTGTTTATTTTTATTAGTACACCTGTACTTCCTCTCTCATAATGATTTGAAGTCAATCCAACAACAATAATAAAACCAGCAGACAAAAATGTAATTTAATGCAAATTTTACAGTTTTGCTTTCATATATTTTTAAGAACTTTTTAATAATTTTCACGAAAACAAGAACTATTAACACAATGTTCAGCACGCTTTTGCTTCTTTTAGTTCCTGGATGCGATTTGGCATACCTTATTTGTGTCTCTGTAAAAATTCTGGAGGTATGTGTATTCTCCCATATATCCTTAGTTTGCTTTCACAGCTCATGTACTCCATTGGACGGACTTGGATACTTAGTAAGCTGTGCTTTTCAATGCAAATCCTCGATGAGATTCATATCCGCGGATTGTGGAGGTCATTTTAAATTAGCAAATTTTTGCTTTTGCGAACATGTGCAGTGTGTTTTGGGTGATTTTTCAGCAGAAACTCTAATTTTTTCGACTACATCTTGCAAATTTTGTTGAAATATGAACAGATACTGTTCCTTACGCATAAAGCGTAATAACGGACTAACAAAATTTTTGAAATACAACCCCAAACTATTATTGACCGGTCACTGTGATTCACAGTGCGCATGTGCTTAATTTGGGTCTTTGATCCAATACCATGCCCGACCATCTGATTGAAAGCGATTAATTTAGTCTAGTCAGACCAAATAACCTTCAATTGAAACTTAAAAATGTGTTCGTTATTGCATTCTGAAAGGCCTAACATATCCCAATAGGCAACGGTCCGATTTTCGTGCCATACAACAAAATGCTGCCACACTCGCACATGTAAGTCATCGAGCTCACATCCGTGAGCCCGAAAAAGTTAAAGTTGGGGGCCGCACGGCGGCCCCGAGTTGTCCTTCCTAAAATAAAAGACAATAATTAGTTTTGTACAAGTATATTTACCATCTGCTTCTGCTGTCCCAAACGGAATGAATGCAACATATTTCTTAATACTATGACTTACTGTCTAACCGGCTGAATTAACTGCTGACGCTGCGCTTCCCATAGATTCAATTATGCTAACGTATGTTCGATTATTTTTGCATGAGAGTTCAATTACCCGCACTGGTTATGCGCGTGTTTGGGGAAGTGCGGCGTCAGCACATTCACACAGGTATGTGTGTTAGCCCCCGTATTAACTACCCCCCCTTTAAACATCTGCGTCCCGCTGATGAGGTAGTTCCTGACGTAGATCTTTGAAGAGGGCGTTTGGCTGATCTTGTTTGATTGAGCGATTGAGCCTGGGAAAGTAGATAGTTGTAGTAATCTTCCTCCAAATTACGTAGCATATTGATGCAAGGATCGTCAAAGCAACGGTGTCGATAATCAGCGAAAAGTGAAAAGTTTCGCCCAATTTTCGTAGGTGTCGGATGTTTGTTACGCTAAGCTCGTGGATGTAGTCCAAATTCAGCTTCAGGCCATTACTCGTCACGTTTGTTAATGCAGGTGGCAAAGCCTGTACCATCCTTGTCGACCTGCTGGTAAACGTTTGGTTTCCCACTACGATGGTTTCGTTGTTGAGCAAAACGACATATGTTCCATTCAGGACGTTTTCGTAGCTTTTTCCCTGGATTTTACCCCAAAAGTTCGTTAGGAATAGTGATGTCTCGTCCATCATTTCTATGATTATGCTGCTGGATGGTTCGAAGTGACATTTCGCATTTCCGCCTTTTAACAATCTCGCTATGCATCCGTCTTCGGGTAGTCTAGCCAACGATTTGGGTGCGCAAATTGAGTAATTGCCAATGGACGAGCAATCATTTTTAATACCGAACGTTTCGTCCTGATTTATCAACATTTTCTCATAGTCGAGTACCACGTGTTGTCCATTTATAATAGCAGCTCGTGTCATTAAGAGTCGATAGCTGTCCGGCTTCACCTTTGGCATGGAAAGAACATACAGAAGAAGTGTTCCGTTCGAGTATACGGATGCCGATCCGTGTTCTATAGCCTCGATTGAGTTTTGGTATGGTAAGGACTCTTCTTCGAGTATAAGTCTATGGATTTCCTCTCGATCAAGCAGGTTCGTGTTCACGATGCCCGTTTTTGCCATTTGGCACGCTTGCACCACCTCCGATACTTGTTCTTTAAGGATGAGAACCTTACTTAGGTCCAGAAGTTCAAGGTTTTCTTCTTTAACACTCTTGCTGATTGCATTAATGTGAACCATCATTTGATTTGCCTTCTCAATTGCTTCACGGGTTCCGTTAAAGAGCTTGTCATTGACGCGATATTGGTGGTTGTTGTTGGTCACCACCTCGTTTAAGCTTCGAAGGATATAGTCCCAATCCGCAGCATCCGGAGAGCCAGCAATCCATTTCCATGCCGAACCGATCCAGTCAATAGAACGTGTCTTTCTCAATTTGGTCATCTGAAGTTCTTCAAGACGTAGCTCAGTCTGGTTCAGGTGGAATTGTAAAACTGTCCTCACTGCTTCGTTTTCGATCTCATACCGTGTTGTCTCTCTTAGTTTTTCCAACGCTATGTTAAAGTAGTTAAGGTCAATCACGTGGACGAGACTAAAGTGTCCATTCAAGATCCAGCCATGCCCATGATCAATAGTCACCAGAGGGGAGTCGTAGCTGTATATGTTGAGGCCGCAAACGCCGGATATGAAGAGTAAACTGTCTTTCGATAATTTTATGAGAAAGAGAAAAAAAAAATTTGAATTGTTGTGGCCTTTTTAGTTATCCACACCGCAAGTTTTATGAATTTTACATTTCTTGTTACCATACTTCGGGGACGGTGAGAAAAAAAACTGTGCTTTGCCTGAGATTAGTCTAGGTTCTTTCCAAATAATTTCCTCTTAAATAGCCGTTAGTATGTGTTTTTCTTATCCGGTACCTGTTAGTGCTTTTGTTTAAACATTCTTTACTTAATTAATTGTTAGTGTTTCGCTTATCCGTTAAGTATTAGTATTCTGTTGTTTTTTTTTTGTTTAAATTTTTTATGTTTTTCCATTATACTATTATACTATACTATTATACTATCCAATTACTTAATTACTTTATTTCCCGTCCCCGCGATTACAAGATTATGAATTTATTATTGACAAGACCACAGAATCCAAAAGTTCTGCAATAATCTTTAACTGAAATCAAAGTTTGCTAAATTTTTTGCAAATAAAACAAAAACTTGTGGTCCGCTTTGATTTCTGTGGACTTATCAAGTCTTGCGGTAGAAGACTTGCCTTTTTTGCTATAGTATATGCCTCTTTTATTTAGCATTTTGCTATTTTGTAGTGTACTATAGAAGCCTTTTTCACATAGTATTTTTTTATTTTTGTTTTTTTTTTGTTTTTTTTTTGTTTGTTTTTTTTTGTTTGTGGGCTGTAGACGCCTAACTAGCATTTATTGCTGTTTTTTGGTGGGCTACAGATGCCTCTTTTATATAGCATTTTCTGCTGTTAATTAGTGGGCTGTAGATGCCTCTTTTACAAATGTTTCTGTTTACTTGTGGCGTTTTTAACTTTTCCCTCGGTGTGCACCTGATCGTGTTTAAATTTTTTATTTCAAATTTTTTTATTTTTTTTATTTTTTATTTTTTAATATTATTGTTATTATTGAGCCCTAGTTTTTATATGTACCTTGTGAATTTTCCTACCAGTGTCCGTCTCTAGGGTTACTCGGTTGTCCTTGGGAACCCTTTCCTTTTTATAGAGTGGTTTTTGTTTACTCTTAATCTGTTTGTCCCTTACATATACATCGTCTCCTACCATAAACTTTTTTATGCCTTTCCTTCTCCTATTTAGTCGAAGGTTTCGCGATTCTTGATTCTTTCTAATTCGATCTTTAATTTCCCTGTGGACCTTACTTCTAAAATCTGTCAGTCCTTGGTAGTTTATTCTTTCGGTTCTATTAAAGAATACATCACTAGGCTTCCTTTTGGTCACAGAGTGAATCGTTGTATTATAGCGGTCGACTGCAATGTAGGCTAGTTCTTTGGGACTCGTATTGCTTATTTCCTTTCGCAGACATCGATAGATTTCGATCAAAGTTGAATGAAATCTTTCGATCTGCCCATTCACTTCACTTCTTTGCACTGGAGTTTGGTACAATTCAATCCCTAAACCTCTTATATAATTGCTTACTAGAGGGCTCATAAATCCTCTCTCATTGTCTGTTACTATTACCCGGGGGGTTGTGAAGTAGTGGATAAGCTTGGCAAATTTTGCACGAAGAGTGAGGGATGAGCGGTTCCTTATGTGGAAAAGTTTTGCAAACTTCGAAAATTTGTCAACACAGGATAGAAATTTTTCGTTTTGGATTTCGAAAATGTCAACGTGCAATATTTCGCATGGGTATTTAGGAATAGGCGTTTCCTTTATAGGGGGTACCGCGGGATGTCTATCGTACTTGTTTGTGAGGCAAGTTTCGCAGATAGATGCGAATTTCCTTATCCGACTTGCCATTTTAGGGAAGTAGTACTTTTCCAGGATTTGCTCTTTATTTTCCCTGGGGTTTCTGTGTGCCCTCTTATGTTCATCTTCCACTATTTTGCAAATTCTGTCTTCGTTGGCCACGTCCTCAACTACCCGTTGAGTTATCCTAATTTTATATAAAAGAAAATGTTCTAAATATACCTCCTGTAGGAGTTGCAGACGATTCTCTGGGATTTTAATGCCATTTATGAGTGACGGATTGAGTCGCTCCTTTAGTACTTGTATTACTGTCGGTTTATCGATGCTATCCAGGGTTATGTAGTGTCGAGTAAAACCAGGATGTGGGTTTTCTACACATGTCAAAGTCTTACCTTCCCTGAGCACTATTTGATTACGAAATACATTCAGGGGACATTCGACGTGTGGAATAAGGTCCGATGCATCCTGATCCGCGCTATGGACAGTTGCCATATCGCTTTCAATCTCTGAAGCTGAAGCGCTGTTCAATTGTGCATCTACCCTTGTCGGACTTCCACTTTCATCATCATCTACCTTACCCGTTGACTCTGCACTGGTTAAATTGTTTGCTTGGCACGGCAGTCTTGACAGAGCATCAGCCACGACATTTGATTTACCTGGAGTGTAAATCAATTCGTGGTTGTACTCTTCGATTCTGGCCTTCCATCTCTTCAGCTTTGCACTGTAATTTCTGCTTCCCAATGCAAAAGTGAGAGGTTGGTGGTCAGTATAAATCTTAATCATCTTTGCACCATACAAATACGATCTTAAATTGTCCAGGGCCCAAACAATTGCCAGCATTTCTTTTTCATTTGTGGCGTAGTTCTCTTCTGTTCGGGTAAGGGAGCGCGATATATATGCGATTGGCCGGTCTCTTCCGGGTTCGCCTTGGGATAACACCCCTCCTATGGCATAGTTCGAAGCATCAGTTGTAAGATTGAACGATTTTCCGAAATCAGGAAAAGCAAGGATGTCTGAGCAGACAAGCAATTTTTTTAGGTCCTCAAACGCCCTAAGAGCATCCGCATCCAGTTTAATGCGAACGTTTCTCGACTGACTGGCCTTGATCTGCGCATTTTCCCCTCGCGTTAGGTTGGTTAAGGGTTTCGCCACTCTGGCGTAATCCCGGATGAATTTTCGATGATACGATGACATTCCAAGGAAACTTTTCAACTCTTTTAGCGTTCGGGGAGGTGACAGAGCTTCTATGGCCTGTACCTTTGAGGGGTCTGCTTTTATACCGTCGGAGGTTATTATATACCCCAGGAACTCTACCTCTGTTCTCATAAACTTTGTTTTTTTCTATGTTTACCCTGACGTTGGCATCTGCCAGCCTTTCGAATACTATATCGACATTTTTCATATGCTCGTCTAAATCTTTACCAAACACTATGATATCGTCAATATAAACGTAGCATATTTTCCCAATATGTTCCTTCAAGACGTCGTCTATCATGCGCTGAAATATGGCCGGTGCATTCCTCAGCCCAAAAGGAAGTCTTAAAAATTCGTACTTCCCATTCATGGTTGAAAATGCTGTTTTCGGGATGTCAGCCTCTTTCATTGCTATTTGGTGGAACCCGGACGTTAGGTCGATGGTCGTGAAGTATTTGGCGTGGCCGAGGCTGGCTAATGTTGCGTTGATGTCAGGGATGGGATAGGTATCGGGTATCGTGATTGCATTTAGGCGTTTAAAGTCCACTACCATTCTGTATTGCTTTTCTCCGGACGGCTTTGGTTTTTAGGTACCACCCAGATTGGAGAGTTGTAAGGGCTTTTGGATGGACGAATAATACCTTCGTCGAGTAGTTCGGAAATCTGTCTGTCCACCTCTTCTCTCATATTGGCCGAGTAGGGATAGCTTTTGGCGTATATAGTATCTTCTGTGGTAGTTTTTATTTCGGCCCTGACAGACGTTTTAATGTTAATTTTTGCGCTCAAAGGCTCAAAGAGATGTGAGTATTTTTTAAGTAGCGATTTCAAAGCGGGCAACACTGCCTCCGGGATCGATGCCTCAGAAAAATTAATACCCCCAACGGTTTTGTTCTTGAGTGGAATTTCAATACCCGGATCTATTTTCAAGGTATGATTTTTCCTGTCTATCACAGCCCCCCAATTCTTTCAGGGTATCGTCGCCTATTATACCATCGAAAGAAGTCAGTCCTGGTAGGGCATAAAACGTTAGTACAGTATCATTCCCCATACTGTGAAAAAATTGTCCACTAATTTTTTTGTTTATTGGAACAGGCCCTGCAACAGTTTGCACTGAAAAGGGTGGATCAACCGGAGTTGAGCGGGCGGCTAGTTTGGGATTCACAAAATTTTTGTTCGCCCCTGTGTCGACAAGAAACTTTAGGGTAATATTGTCTTTGGTGACGCAAGTGAGGTAGGGTATGCTGGAATACAGAGCAGCGGCCTTTATATGAAATAGGCTGGTGGCCCGTCCATCATAAAATTTACCTGATGAGCCTCTTCTTCTCCTGACTCACTGCTACTTGCTTCCACGTTGTAGAGTCGTTGCTGTTTTGGAAGTCTTTCAATTGATGATGCTGGTCCTCTTTTAAACACGTTGTTGCTTGCAGGTCGATTCATGTAGTTTACCTGCTTAGACTGAATGCTGCCATCGATTTCCATTTTTTCCGCAGGTTTCGGAGCCGTGGGTCTGCGGCGAAGTGTTGGACTCTTGGTTTGACTGGAACCTATTGTATGGCACTCTGTTGTATCCTTGGCCAGCGTTTCTGTTTGTCCAGTTATAACTGGTGCGGGCTCGAGGAGGTATGGCCGGCCTCTGCTGGTTTTGCAACAGGTTATTCGTAGGAACAACAACCCTATTCACTGCGTTCGTATGCACTATTGTATTTCTTAAAGTCAGGTTTTGGATGTCAAGGCAAGCTGAGTACGCCTCTGGAAGTGTTTTTGGTTTCTGGACTATTAGCATGCGTGATAATTCAAGATTCAGACCCCTAATAAACACGTCAAGGGCCCTATTCCGGTATGTTTCTATGAGGACGGAAACCGTTTCCTGCGTATAATCGTCGCATTCAATCTTGTTGACGATCAACGACAGTTGGTGGTTAACTGTCGCATAAAATTCATCTAGTTTGGAACTTCTTTGAGCCAACTGATTTAACTGGTGTTCTAGCGTCCGTATGTCCCTCTTGTCTGCGTAGTGCAGTGATAGGACCTTTTTTATCTCAGTCCAGTCACTCTCGAAAATATTATATGCAACTAACGCCGCATCAGCCCCTCCCCGGATTTTTTGCCTAACGTGCTGAAGGATAGCCCTACACAAAGGTTTTTCCTTGATCACTTCGTAATCGGAAAGGATGCCTTCGACATTATGTATCCATGAAATATATTGAGCTGGATTTCCCTCAAAAGTTTGCAGCTCTTTGACACAGTCGGGGAGCCTGCCGATTTCCTTGAGGTCCTGTACGGACATTGGCGCTCGGGTGTTCGCGACTGAGCTCCCTTGTTGAGCCACACTATTTGCTCCTTCTACACTGCCCACACTATTTGCTCCTTCGACACTGCCTAGCCTACCGTCAATCCTGGTAAGGTTTTGGTCTAGGATTGCGCTGCTCGCTTCTATTTGTGCTAGTCGAGCCTCTAAACCTAACCCATTTTTTTCAATTCCCGTCAGACGCCCCTCCAATTTTCTAATTTGTTCGAGGAGAGCGTTAATTCCCCCAGTTAGTTCGTTTACTTTTGTCGTTAGTGCGTCCATTATCTCTTGTTTCAAATGTTTATGCACGTTTTCTTTAAAAATTGAATTTTTTTATTATTATTATTTTTTTTTTTGCAAAGTTTTATACGATCAGGTACCGGGTACTGCCAGCAAGAATATTCTTTTTCGATTTGCACGGTTATTAGCTTTTTTTTTTTTTTTTGCTCGGAT